>NC_057807.1:668160614-668184691 GCF_018294505.1 Triticum aestivum | reverse complement strand
GGATGAACAGTAGAGGTGGAGGGGTGGATGAACAGTAGCCCGTGGAGGAGTGGTTGAACAGGAGCCCATGGAGAGGGGTGGTTGAACAGTAGCCGATGGAGTAGTGCGTGGTGGAGGCTGGATGAACAGGAGCCCGTGGATGAACAGTCGCAGGTGGAGGCTGGAGGAGGTCAACGGTGGATGAACAGTAGCCCGTGGAGGCTGGAGGAGGTCGACGGTGGAGATGAACAGTATCCCGTGGAGTCCCGTTTTGTGGTACAACACACCCCTCCCGATGAACAGGACCCCCGTTTTGACCGTAGCGCTCCAACACAAGTCCGTTTCGTCCGTTTTGTGGTACGCCACACCCCTCCCGATCAACAGGACCCTTGTTTTGACTGTAGGAGCTTTGTTTCCTCCGATTTGCGATACGCCACACCCCTCCTGATCAACAGGACCCCCGTTTTGACCGTAGGAGGTCCGTTTCCTCCGTTTTGCGGTACGCCAGACCCCTCCCGATGAATAGGATCCTGTTTTGAATGTGGCCGGTCGAACACAAGGCCGTTTCCTCCATTCTGCGGTATGCCATGCCTCATTTCCATCGCCTGTTCCATCCAAGCCCTCCCGATGAACACGACGACGCATTCCGTTCCGACCCAGCCGGTTGGCTCCCCATGAACACAATGACGACGTTGTATCTCCGTTCCGACCCAGCCATGTACACAAGCCTTGGCCGTACGTATATATGCGCGAGTAGGCGTTCGAGACCCCGCCCGTATGTACACATATGTGGCCGTATTTTCTTTCGTGCGCACTGGCCGCTGTATGTACGTGTACATTCTACGTGTGCGCCTCTACTACGACATGAGTGCGCCTCTACTACGACACGTGCGCGCCTCTACATCCTCCAGTATGTACGTACACGTTCACGACCAGAATGACAATGCTACATACGCTTCGACCAGGTGGGTCCCGACTGTCAGGCACTTCCTTTCGTGCGAAGATGGAGCTGGTGGGTCCCAGCAGTCAGGGGGGCGAATCATTTTTTTTGCCCGGACGCACTTCCTTGCGTGCGAAGATGTAGCTCGTGGGTCCCAGCAGTCGGGGGGAAATGTTTTTTGCGAAATACGGTGGCCCGTCCGATGGGTCCCCGCTGTCAAGTGGAGGAATAATTATTTTCTGCACAATAAGGAGGCACTTCCTTGCTGCGGCCGTGGACCCAGCTGTCAGCCTCTCCACGTATAGTCCACGTCCGATGGAAGTCGTTCCTTGACCATGTTGACCACGCCGCGCTGAGAGCACCAGGGCGGTGGATGACGGCGAGGCCTAGGAAGGGGACAACGGGGAGCCGGGGAAGACGCGGCAGTGGAAGCCCGCGCGGAGAGGAGTACGAGGGTTCACTGGTTTGGCTGCGGTGTGAGGCTGCCGTCGCCGCAGGGCCTGGCCAGCGGTGGGAATAGTAGTGGGCGGTGAGGCCTCCATGGCAGCACATCCGGCCACGGGAGGTAGGAGCATGCAGCACGACCGGCGCTGCTTTGGGCGGCTGGAGCAAGAAGACCAGAGGTTTAAGAAGCACTATGACCATTGGATGGACATCGTACGGTCACTGGAGCTAGAATCGTTTATATTGACTAAGTTGACAAAACCCTCCATCCCCGTCAACTTAGTAGGCCCACAAGTTAGCCTCCCACCAAGGCGGGTCCCAACTAGCAGGGGGGTATTCATTTTTTTGTGCGTAATAAGGAGACACTTCCGGTGGGTCCGAGCTGAACGCAGGGGGAACGTTTTTTCACAAAATACGATGGTCCGTCGGGTGGGTCCAAGCTGTCAGGGGCAAACTTTTTTTCGCGAAATATAGGTGGCCCGTCTGGTGGGTCCCCGCTGTTAGGTGGAGGAATAATTATTTTCCACGTAATAAGGAGGCACTTCCTTGCAGCTGCCGTGGACCCAACTGTCAGCCTCTCCACGTACAGTATTCTTCCGATGGAATTCGGTCGTTGACCACATTGACCACGCCGCACCGAGAGCACCACGGCGGTGGACGACGGTGAAGCCTAGGAAGGGGACGACACGGAGCCGGGCAAGACGCGGCAGTGGATGCCCACGCAAAGAGGAGTACGAGGGTTCACTGGTTCAGCTGCGCTGCCATCGCCGCAGAATAACAGGGGGTGTGGGTGAGTGGAGTGGAGGGATGGCCTGGCCAGCGGTGGGAGTAGTATGGGGGCAGTGAGGCCTCCGTGACAGCACAGCCGACCACGGGAGGCAGGAGCAGGCGGCACGACCGGCGCTGCTTTGGGCGACTCAAGCAAGAAGACCAGAGGTTGAAGAAGCACTACGACCGTTGGATGGACATCTTACGGTCAGTCAAGCTAGAATCATGCATATTGACTAAGTTGACAAAGCCCTTCGTCCTCGTCAACTTAGTAGGCCCACTATATTGGGTCCCAGCTAGCAGGGGATGTATTCATTTTTTGTGTGCGGGATAAGGAGGCACTTCCTTGCGTGCGAAGATATAGCTGGTGGGTCCGACATGTCAGCAGTGGTAATGTTTTTTTTCGTGAAATACAGAGGCCCTTTCGGTGGGTCCTAGATGTCAGGTGGAGGAATCATTATTTTGCACGTAATAAGGAGGCATTACTTTGCGTGCGGCCGTGGACCCAGCTATCAGATGCATGTCGGTCATTGACCACATTGACCACGCCACGCCGAGAGCACCAGGGCGGTGGACGACGGCGAGGCCTAGGAAGGGAATGACACGGAGGCAGGGAAGACTCGGCAGTTGTTTCCCACGCGGAGGGGAGTACGACTGTACGAGGGTTTAATGGTTCGTCTGCCGTCGCCAGAGAATAACAGCAGGTGTGGGACTGTGGGTGAGTAGAGGGATGGCTAGGCCAGCATGGGAGTACGATGGGGCGGTGAGGCCTGCGCGGCAGCACAGCCGCCCGCGGGGAGGAGGGAGCAGGCAGTCCCGCCGGTGCTTGTTTGAGCGGCTGGAGCAGGAAGAGAAGAGATTGAGGAAGCACGACGGCCGTTGGATGGACATCCAATAGTATACATGCCATCTGTGGAAAGCCTCAAATCTGTGGAAAACAGCTTACAGCCCATCTACCATTATTTCAAATAATTTACAACCCATTTGCTAATTCTTACGGGTTTTTTTGGAGCCCATATTCTTTTTGTTAGCATTACAACCCATATTGTGGCCACGGTTAAAAAATTATACGAAATTTTGCATATGTAGGTGCGGTCTGAACTATTTTTAATCCCGAAATTTCGAGTCACATTCAGACTGATTTTAAAAATAAATGTATATCAATATAAAATCCAATAAATTGTCCACGCATAAAAATCAATGTAATTTAAAATCGCTAAATGAAAAAAAGATATTTGAAACTAATTGCCGGTTTGATGTGTTTTAAAATGTACAGCCCATTTCTCATTACTGATAGGCCATTTTCTCGGCCAGCCGAATGAATCTCTCCTCGTCTTCAAAGATTTGCAGCCCAACAGGCCTGATAAAGTGACTTACTTGACAAATCACAAAAAACTGGGCTAGCCATTTTCAGAAAGAAAAAAAATACTGGGCTGGTCTGTGGTAAACATAAAAGAATAGGCTGTCTAGACAGGCCAGAGTATCCCGCACAGCCCAGTTGACACCCTGCTTCCGTCTTAAAAACAAATTAGATAAGTGGCACTCCAGTTATGGCGATTCATAAAGATGCCACTGCAATTTCCAAACTTTTAAAAAGGCCACTGCAATTTTTGCAAACTTTGAAAAACGCCACTGCAGTTTGCAAACTTTGAAAAACGCCACTCCAGACTTCGAAAAATGCCACTAGAAATGGCATGAAATGGCATTTTTTAAAGTTTGGAAATTGCAGTGGCATTTCTCGGATACACCAGATTTGGAGTGGCATTTATCAAATTAACCCAAAACAAAAATGACTGGGCGAGCTGCTGGGTCCCTGGTGTCAGCCGCTCGTTGTGCAATTCTCTCGTTTATTGACTACGTTGACAATGGCATGGGACCCAGATGTTAGAAATCCACTAGGAGGAGCCATTTTTTATTGGCTTGAAATAAGGAGGCACTTGCTTGCGTACTGCCATGACCTTGGCGGGTCCCTGCTGTCATCCTCTCCACGTACAATCATCTCCCGATTGTGTACGCGTCAACTTGCTAGGCCCACAAGTCAGCTTCTAAACCCGTGGAGGACAAATACAACCCATTTAAAAAATGATAGCCCATTCCATATGTTCAAATGGAAAGTTCAACATTCACATCAAAGTAACAGGTCTGATCCACATATAGAGTACTAAACTTCCACGTTGACAACCATCATAGCCAAGTTAACTATCTACTCCCACTAATACTCTAGTACCGTACAAGTACTAACTTACTCTTAGCTAACTAGACGATGCCGGCCGCCATCTGTGGTACACGATAAACACCGGCACCGGCGTCCTGCGCCT
This sequence comes from Triticum aestivum, assembly GCF_018294505.1. Lineage (NCBI taxonomy): Eukaryota > Viridiplantae > Streptophyta > Magnoliopsida > Poales > Poaceae > Triticum > Triticum aestivum. The sequence goes on along the minus strand of NC_057807.1, from coordinate 668,180,242 downwards.
CGCCTCGGACTTGCAAGAGGTGCGATAGGGCGCGTTGCTCGCGCGCGTTGGCCCTTTCAATGCCGGTGTGGTCCACCGAAGCTTCGGCTTCCAAGCGGGAAACCCACTTGATGAGCTGGTAGTAAAAATCAGCGTCGCGAACGCGTGCGTGCCCGACAGCCTCCAGGGCTATTTGCCAGGCGCCGCCCTCCATGTAGTCGGCCCAGTTGCGGGCGCTCTGCTCACGACTTAGAGCTTCGATGCGCTGATGCTCCATGTCTCGCTGGCGGTGCAAATCAGCGATACACTGATCCTCTGCCAGGCGGTCGCGCTCCAATAACTCCTGCTCCTCCGCCATGCGGTCGCGCTCCAACAACTCCTTGATCTCCGCATTGCCATCTAAAGACAGATAGAATGCATCCTCCCTCCGTCTGCCTTCCAGTGAAAAACAGAACACTAGTTCCAGCGGTGACCGCCTCTGGCGTCGCCTACCGCGGACGGCCGGGGGCATGGCGGACGTGGTGAGCGACGTCCGGCCGGTGGGGGCTGATGAGGATATGGCGAGTTGTGTCACGGTGGCACCGCAGAAGGCCGAGAAATAGTACTTATAGGGGAAACGTAGCGCGACGGTCATCGGAATTCAATGCATAATGGCTTAGCGCGCCAGCTTGCCATGGAAAACTAGAGAAACTAAAATTATGACTGTGCCATCCCATCCCGTCCGGGTCGCATGCCGGCATAGCGGTCAAATGAGTGCACTCGAGTCATCTCCCTCCTTGTCAATAATGATTCCATGGATTTAAAAGCCCGCAACAATTAAAGCGTATCTTTTTTCGCATCAGTTAGCTGCCTTAATTACGTTCGGCTGCATGCAGGCACTCAGAATCGCTCGCAGGTAGTACGCGAAGCAGCATGCAACGAGTCACAGCCGAGGGCACGCATGCAACCACTTAAATTGCTGGAATTAATTAGGCTTGAACTTCTGCATGCCGTTAATTATTGCCATGCCTTGGTCTTGATGCTTTGCTCACGGGACTAATAAACCCAGACGGAGGGAGTACCTTGGTTGCTGAGAGGTTTGAATTAAGCCCTGCAAACTGAAAAGGAGGTACTAGTACGTGTGTGATCCGCTATTTATTTTGTAGGATCGAGTAGGTTGTTTCTTGAATTGAGCCCTGCAAACAGGAAAGGAGGTAGTACGTGCGTGATCCGCTATTTATCCGTGTAGGATTGATAGTGTAGCTTGTCAGTTTCTTCAGAGGTAGGCATTTTTATCCGTGTAGGATCGATAGTGTAGCTTGTCAGTTTCTTCAGAGGTAGGCATTTTTATTCAAAAAACTACCACTTTGCATCTTGCGTCGCAAATAAAACTGCCAGGAGCGCATTTGTAGGCTAGCTAGTGATTGATCAGTAACTTGTAAACACTGAGCGAACATAAATAAGTAACTGTTAATGCATCTTAATGATTCACCGATCATATACAAATATGTAGCTCCAAAAGCAAAGATCAGCCACTTCGCTTCTTGCGTCGCAACTAAAACTAACTAGTACGATTCCCATACATAAGATCAACATGTTAATGCATCTCAATGATTCACAGATCATATACAAATACGTAGCTCCAGAAGCAAAGATCTAGAAAAAACATCTGTTCTTCCTACTAACATGGATGCTTCTATTGGCCAACATTCAGTACAGACTGAAAGACAAATTTGTTTGTGAAGTCTATAATTCCTCTTGCAAACGTAAGTGGTTTCACCAACAGCTGGAACCATGAGAATGAACCACACATGATGGAGGAACGTCGACTGCAATATGATTTGGTCTTCTCTCTATAACACCGCGAGACTATTTTCGGAATACAAACTTTAACTTAGGCAAAATGATGCCCATTGTATAATCAGACCAAAGCAATGAAGGACCAACTGTTGGCCAGTAAATAGTACAGTACTACTTTTATGCAGTCCATGAAGTGACTATCCAATCTTTGTGTCTATTTTCAAATGGCTCTGCATGCAGTGACTATACTATTCTCTTGTGCAGTTCAACCAAAATTGCGGACACTTTGTTTGTTTGCCAAATAGCAACGGACAGACATCTTTGTTTGCACAAATATCAAGCAACTAGTAAACATATCAAGCAGCTAGCAAACCACTAGTATTACTATCTAATGACAGTACAAAAAGAGTAGCAAGATAGTAGCAAACCATGTACCTTTGTAATGAACAGCTCATAGTGCCATCAATTGTATATAAATGTTTGGAAAAAACATGCTCCTAATGTTGAACTAGTTGGACTTTTTGTGCAGCTCCACTAAAATCGAGCATCCTTGTTTGCATAGATATTGAAAGTGTGATTACTATAAAAGTGGCACTAGTTGAAGCATAGACTCACAAATATAAGCATTCCAAATTCTTACTGGCAAAAGGTAGCAAGACTGTTTCTAACAACCTGTTTGAAGGAATAAATAAAGCAACAACGATTGATGTCAGGAAGGCATACATAGTTTTTTTTTTTGAAAAACTGAGCCATTCCTGACCTTTCCTCTTCTTTTAAGCAAATTTTGTGCAGTTCTACTAAAATAAAATGTCATCACCGCCTTGACAATTTAGTGACACTGTACAAAAGGAAATGACTTAACATTACATCATGATGTCAGGTATGTAGTCGACAGGCATTAGAGACAAACATACATACCTCCTCCGATAACATAATGAACATTAATTTTAACAAAGGTGTGACTAGCTTTGCCGGGATAATTTGAGTGAACTCTACACCATTCGAATACTACAAATATACACTAATCCAGTGGCTAGTGCAATAATAGAGTAGTTAGTTTATTACAGGGTATAGTACAATGGTTTTACTGAACAGATTTCAATAAACTCTAGCACTGGAAGGTTTCTATAAGAATTAACAATACAAAATGTAAAGGTAACAAGTTTCAGCATTGGTATACTCGTGGCATTAGACAAAATGTAAAGGTAACAATACATCCACAATCAACAGCTAACCCTAAAATAATCCATTGACATTAAATGGCATTGCTTAAATTTATCTGTGGCATTAGACTGAGAGTGGCATTTGTTAAATGTGGCTTCACTTTAGCAGTAGCATTGCTTGACTTGACTCTTGGCGTTATACTAACAGCAAAAAAAGTGCCAATAAGAGCATGGGAGGCCCATTCGGACTGTGGGCGCACCAGTGCGATGTACCTCGGACGCAGAGTGGTGAGGGAGGTACGGTTGCCGAGAGCAACAAATATCCAGGCAGCATATGTGGATTACGTCCGATTTTTGTTCTCTTTAGCCACCTTTTTCCTATGTGAGGACAACAAACTGATCGACCTGGTCATTCTCTATTGCGTTGTCATGCCCTTCTACCCTTCTTCAACCAAGAGACACGAGACTCGTTCCATAGCTACTGATTTTCCCCTTTTCAACCTAGATGCGGGTTCAATGCCTACTTTCTTGGACAGTACAGTCTCCCTTCCTTTCCTTATTCAACCCAGATATGGATTATTCTGCATGAAGTAGGGTTTCCTTTAATAGTGCAAATTATGGTTTTCATCTGCGTGGCCAGCAGAGCAGAGGATAGCAAATTGGGAAGATGGTGGAGTGGAAAAAGATCCACATGCAACAACGTGGCAGATGGGGCAATAGAACAAGGGTATCGTTCGAAAAGAGGTAGGATACCTGAGGGTCGGCGGGAAGTGGCTTTGCTCGTGGTCATCGTCCTCCGCACACACTACGGCAGCGAGCTTGGGGATGGAGGCCATCCCGTGCGGGCGCTAGGTCTGAGAGGACGGCCTTGTCGTCGGTGCGTGACCTTGCTCGCCGACGACGAGTGCGTCAACGCTGCACGTCCTTTCTTCCCCGACGGTTCTATGACCATCGGTGAGGAGGGAGACAGGGGCCGTCTTTTTTAGATCTGGAGAGAGGGTGGTAGTGTGAGAAGCAAGTGGGCAGCCCTTGGCAAGAAAGCGCTGAAGCTCCAGCCTATATATCTTTTTTATACTACTAGTACTAGAGGTGGAGTAGTGGTAGAGTAGTTTATATTTTCTCTGCGTATAGTACCAGTTAGTCGTGCTTCAAAACTGAGTGGCACTCCATTAAAAAAATAAAGGTCGATAACTAATGTTGCACCTCGGGCCAACGCAGCCAGATCACATTTTGCACTAGAAATTACACACCATGTTTCATTGACATGTGGTCCCGTTTCAACATATCAGTGAGACGACGGCGAGTAGTAGGAGTATTTCTGAACGGACGTGTAGGCTAGGGCGCCTCTTCGTGAACCGTGGCAAACTGGCAACCGTCCACCGACTCTTCGCCTTTCCCTCTCGATTTGGAGCTGCTGTCGCACGCTCTTCCCCCCCCTCCTCCGTTTTCCTTTATCCCTTCACCCTTTCTTCTGCCATTGTTTGATCGTCTTCTCCATGGAGGGAACATGCCGGAAATGACCCCGTTATTCTTGCCCCGATCTGAAAGATGACGTGGTGGAGGAACTCATTGATCGGTGTGACATCATCACCTCGGCTAGCATGCCAGGTTTGTTCAAGCCCATTCTCGACTCAACTAATAACATCATTACAAGGAACCCAAGAGTCAAGGAGCGGTTTGATCTCCCCTATCTTCTTTGCCGTGACCCTGATGACTGGCGCCGGCACGACGGAGGCCTCGCCCTGTGCAAGTTGATGCCGCTTGATAATGATATGTATGATGTTAAGATGCCATCGCTTGAGAGCAAGGCTTGGGCAGGCGCAAATGGAGATTGGGTTGTTTACATTGGGTCCAACTGCGAGTGGGAACTTGTGAATGTGTACACTCGTGACCGGGTTCCACTTCCAAAAATCTCAACAGACTGCCTAGAGGTTGAGCACACCGGTATTGTACGCACGTTCAAATACGATCATGGTGACTGTCTTCTATGGAAGATAGCAATTTGTCGAGTTCCCAATCGCTCTTGGAATTACAACAACTATGAAGTTGTTGCTATCTTCGACAAGCTTGTTGCCGTCCTTGGTGGTTTGACTCGATGGATATTGCTCAAAAATCAGTTTCTGTACACGGATGAGTACTGTGATGCAATTCAATACGAGGGCCTTGTGTTTGCTGCCACCACTCGTGGCACTGTTTTTGCATGGAATCCTCGTAGTTTCGGTACGTTTGTCTTCCATCATAATTATAATTGTTTCATCCACATGCTTGTGGGTTAGCAAGTTTCCCTTTACTAATTAACCTTCTTCTTGTGTTTCCAAGGTCCTACGAACATTCCACACCCATACTTGAAAATTTTTATAACCAAGGGGGAGATGACGATGGTGATGATCACGAGCATGAGGACGAGCAGCGCCCATATACTTTGTGGCACCTGGCAACTAATTCCGATGGATCACCTCTTCTTGTGTGTATACATCCCACTGATGATGTTACTGCTAAGGAAGTAGGTGTAGTCTCCCATGGTCGCACTGTCCGGACCTATTCCAACACCCATTGCATGGTATTCAGGATGGATACTAGTGTGCTAGCGCCAACTCCTTCTGTCTGGTACAGAATTGATAGTCTTGGAGAAAACTCGCTCTTCCTTGGACAAAACTATCCAATGATGGTGAAAGGAGATCGAACTGCTGTTGACACAACGTTACTACCATTTATGAGAAGCAACTGTGTCTATACCTTGGACATTTGGGTGGTTCCCTACCCTGGTACTGATATAGTAGGCCGCTTCAGCCTGGATGATTAGTCCTGCGTTGGTCTCCAGATCGACAATGGATGGCCCGTCCTAGAGAATCACTTGTGGTTCAAAGCAAGCGTTTCCAACGCTGAGGAATGGTTGAGTTGAAGTTCATTTCGTTGCTTGTTATTTGTTGTGTGGTGAAAACTTTAGTATTTATAATGTATCCTCGTTGTGGATGTGGGTTGATGACCTGTTGTATGTAATAAAATGATATGCCTGTGATGAACTTACTAAATTTATGAATGGCTTTCGAGTCGCTTCTCTGAGTGAGTGGTGCGACGAGGCAAAAAAATATTTTCCGAATACATAATTGTACGTGCATTGCAATAGGTTATCGGATGAGGCCAATCAACAATAGTACTAGTACTAGTACACTATTTGTACTAGCTTCACATGCTTCGCGCATCGGGCGGGTGTTTTTGCTGTAGCCATATTTTAATGTGTTCGCTGTATGTAACCAGCACCTCGAATCCTCGATACTAGTACTATATAGTAGGAGTAAGTAGTAGGAGTAGTAGGGTGGCATGGGCCAGAACAAGCATTCACGTCCAGGAGTATGGCACATGCCACCACCACGACATCCATCTGACACCATATTATTTCTTGGAGTCCGTGCTAGAGCAATCTCTTCAACCTCGTCGTTTCTCTAACTTTAGCCATCGCGCGGCAGGTGAGGTGGGGGTTTGCCGATAGTCGGTTTCCTTAACTGCGGTCCCACTTGTAAGGCCAACTCCAACGCACGACCCCAAATGTACCTCGGTTTTGCACGAACTCCAATGATAATTTTGACTAGAAAAGCAAGACCAAAGAAAACAAGAACCACAAGAATACATTTTACTAATCCTGTAAGTTGGATTAGTGCCTTCTCGACGCATTCATTGTTGATCTGCGGAGGCTCGATCTTGCGTGCTTCTTTCTTCTTCGAGTGTAAAGAAGTAGACGTTGCTTCCTCGCATCTAGTCTCATGTCTAGCCTCTATTCTAGTAGGAGTATCAACAAGTGCACTAATCTCATCTCTAGCCTCTGTGCTAGCTAAAAGTGATAGAACATCTACTAAATTGCGCTCTATCAATATATGGATGTACTCTTCTTCCCAATACAAAAACCTGCATCCATTCTACTCCCTCCGTTGCACAATACATGCCTTCTATTTGTAAAAATATATATGTATCTCGACATGTTTTAGTATATAGGTACATCCATTTTTGGACAAATGGAAGTCAAGTATTTTGGAACGGAGGGAGTACACAATAAATTTTCTAAGTTAGCACAACTAGTCTAATCCAAGAGCACAACCGAAGATTTGGTCAGGTTCTTCCTCCTTTTGCCGACACATGGGACATCCAGCATCCAGGTCGTGTCATGAAAGAAAATAGAGTGGTAGTTGAAGCCACGAGATGTGCATCTTGGGTTAAACTGTAAATAGAATCTTACTACTCTTGAGTAACTCCAAAAGCGGCCACCAAAGATCTTTATTGGATTTGTTTTTCATCACCAGCACGTCAAGGTGAAAGATGTGCAGGTTCAGTGGGTCAGCTTGCGTTTTCACTGACATGTGGGACCGCATGTGAGCAAATAGACGATGGGCTCCGCGCGTCCGCTGGCTGGCTGAGAAGATAGATAGAGGAGGGATGAGCACGGACTGCTGAAATTTGTTATACGTACCACGATATACACTACAAAAAAAGACACATCCGTGACATTTTGGGCCGAACGAATTTTTTTCTGTCATACATATGACACTTCTATGACGATAATTGTGACAAAACCCGGTATCATCATAGATGTTGTGGTGATACGTCTCCAACATATCTATAATTTTTGATTGCTCCATGCTACTTTATCTACTGTTTTAGGAAATATTGGGCTTTATTATCCACTTTTATATTATTTTTGGGACTAACCTATTAACCGGAGGCCTAGCCCAAATTTGCTGTTTTATGCCTATTTCAGTGTTTCGAGGAAAAGGAATATCAGACGGAGTCAAAACGGAACGAAATCAACTGGAGAAGTTAATTTTGGAAGGAAACCAACCTGATGGGCTTGGAGTGCATGCCAGGGGAGGCCCAGGCTGCCCACGAGGGTGCGGGGCGCGCCCTCCCCCCTGGGCGCGCCCCCCTACCTCGTGAGCAACCCGGAGGTCCACCGACGTACCCCCTGCACCCATATATACCTACATACCCTAAAACTTCCAGAACAGAAAATAGATCGGGAGTTCCACCGCCACAAGCCTCTGTAGCCACCAAAAACCAATCGGGACCCTGTTCTGGCACCCTGCCGGAGGGGGATCCCATCACCGGAGGCCATCTTCATCATCTCGACACTATCCATGACGAGGAGGGAGTAGTTCACCCTCGGGGCTGAGGGTATGTACCAGTAGCTATGTGTTTGATCTCTCTCTCTCTCTCGTGTTCCTCTATGACACGATCTTGATGTATCCCGAGCTTTTCTATTGTAGTTGGATCTTATGATGTTTCTCCCCCTCGACTCTCTTGTGATGAATTGAGTTTCCCCTTTGAAGTTATCTTATCGGATTGAGTCTTTATGAGAACACTTGATGTATGTCTTGCCGTGATTATCTGTTTGGGATATCATGTGCCACTTGATGTATGTTTTGGTGATCAACTTGCGGGTTTCATGACACTTGGGAACCTATGCATAGGGGTTGGCACATGTTCTTGACTCTCCGGTAGTAGCTTTGGGGCACTCTTTGAAGTACTTTTATGTTGGTTGGATGAATATGAGATTGTGTGATGCATATCGTATAATCATGCCCACGGATACAATGGAGTATCTAGGTGACATTACGGTTTTGGTTGATTTGTATCTTAAGGTGTTATTCTAGTACGAACTCTTTTATAGATCGGTCCGAAAGAATAGCTTTGTGGTGGTTTCGTACCCGACCATAATCTCTATGTTTGTTCTCCGCTATTAGTGGCTCATGAGTGACTCCTTGTTGCATGTTGAGGGCTTGTCATATGTTCTATCTATGTTATTATTGTTGAGGGAACTTACACTAGTGAAAGTATGAACCCTAGGCCTTGTTTCATACCATTGCAATACCGTTTACGCTCACTTTTACCGCTTGCTACCTTGCTGTTTTTATTATTTCAGATTACAAATACCTATATCTACTATCTATTTTGCACTTGTATCTTCATCTCTTGGCCGAACTAGTGCACCTATACAATTTACCATTGTATTGGGTGTGTTGGGGACACAAGAGACTTTTTGTTATTTGGTTGCAGGGTTGTTTGAGAGAGACCATCTTCATCCTACGCCTCCTACGGATTGATAAACCTTAGGTCATCAACTTGAGGGAAATTTTCTACTGTCCTACAAACCTGTGCACTTGCAGGCCCAACAACGTCTACAAGAAGAAGGTTGTGTAGTAGACATCAAGCTCTTTTCTGGCGCCATTGCCGGGGAGGCTAGGTAAGTGAAGGTATATCTTTAGATCTTGCAATTGAATCTTTTTGTTTCTTGTTTTTATCACTAGTTAAGAAAACTACCAAAAAATGGAGTTGAGTTTGTCTCATATGCTTCACCTTTTTAATATCTTCCGTGAGTATGATGGAAAGGAAAATTGTGCTCAAGTGCTAGAATAAGAAATCTCTAAAATGTTTGGCACTAAATCTTTGAATGATGAGCATGATTGCAATGTTGTTAGTATGAATTCCTTGAATATCCATGATGCTAATGATATGCAAAGCCACAAGCTTGGGGAAGCTATGTTTGATGGAGATGATTTTTTTCCCCACAAGATTTGATGAGCAAATTTACTATGATGAAAGCATGCCTCCTATTTATGATGATTATTGTGATGATACGTATGCTATAAAGAAAAAGTTTGCTTATGTGGAGAGTAGAAACTTTTCTATGCTTGTAGATCATGAAAAGAATGCTTTAGGTTTTGGTTATATTGTTGAATTCATTCATGATGCTACTGAAAATTATTATGAGGGAGGAACATATGCTTGTAGGAATTGCAATAATGTCAAGTTTCCTCTCTATATGCTTAAATTCTTGAGCTATGCTTGTTGTGCCATCCTATGCTAGTTGATTATTGTTCCCATAAGTTGTTTTCTCACAAAATCCCTATGCATAGGAAGTGGGTTAGGCTTAAATGTGCTAGTCATATGCTTCATGATGCTCCCGTTATGTTTCAATTCTTATCTTTTATGTGAGCATCATTGTCATCATCATGCCTAGCTAAAAGGCATTAAAGAAAAGCGCTTGTTGGGAGACAACCCAATATTTATACTTACTGTTTTTGTGTGTCCACATGATTATGCTACTGTAGTAATCATGTTTTATAGCTTTTGTTTCAATAATGTGCCAAGTAGTACCTTTGGGAAGACTTGGGTGAAGTTTATATGATCTTGCTGTGAAAAACAGAAACTTTAGCGCTCACGAGAATAGCTGTCATTTTTTACTGGAGAGTGCTTTTAGGTTGATTTTTTATGCAGATGATTAATAGACAAATTTCTCAGGTCCATCAATTTATTTCATAATTTTTGGGGTTCCAGAAGTATACGTTTCATACAGATTACTACAGACTGTTCTGTTTTTGACAGATTCTGTTTTCTATGTGTTGTTTGCTTATTTTGATGCATCTATGGCTAGTATTAAGTGGTATTAACCATGGAGAAGTTAGAATACAGTAGATATTACACCAATATGAATTTAGAATGAGTTCATTACAGTACCTAAGTGGTGGTTTTATTTTCTTATACTAACGGAGCTTACGAGTTTTGTGTTGATGTTTTGTGTGGTTGAAGTTTTCAAGTTTTGGGTAAAGATTCGATGGACTATGGAATAAGGACTGGCAAGAGCCTAAGATTGGGGATGCCCAAGGCACCCCAAGGTAATATTCAAGGACAACCAAGCAACTAAGCTTGGGGATGCCCCGGAAGGCATCCCCTCTTTCGTCTTCGTTCATCGCTAACTTTACTTGGAGCTATATTTTTATTCACCACATGGTATGTGTTTTGCTTGGAGCGTCATTTTATTTTGTTAGTTTTTGCTTTCTGTAAGTTATAATAGTGTTTTGCATCTTTAGTTTCAATAAAAAAGTCAAGGATAGCCTTTGCCATGCTTATTTTGCTAGTTTGCATGTTGCTGTTTGAAAACAGAAAGTTTACCGCTGTAAGTAGAAGCTTCCGCTACACGCTATCCCTCCCGCACGAGGTGGTTGGACATGCAGAAGTGGATTCGATACTGTAGAAGTAGGAGTAACATCATTGTTCGTCTTCTCGAAGAGGCAAAGAGCCAAGTGCAAACCGAACGTGGCAGTTGCGAACGCTCGTGTGGTGCAGTTCCTTGGAGTACTAGCCAGGCTCTTGCATGAGACAAAATTGCTATTGTTTAACAATTAAACTCCATTATCCATTGGTTGATACTCATTCTGCATAGGTCCACGCGCTTAGCACCGTTTCCTCCTGGGGTCGCCAATGTTTATTTGCTAATTAATAGCATTCCATGCAATGAACTAGCCATTGCAAGTCATTAAAAGCATGCACACCTCTCATCTCTTATTGGTTGATACGTATGTCAAGAAACAAGAAACAAGGTAGAAGTTAATTCACCGCGCCTAAGTGTTTTGGGACTATTTGGTTTTCGTAAGATGACTTACACACCTAGACGGAGGGAGTAGTATAGACCTATAAACTAGAAAGGAGTATTTGCCTTTCTAGAGATTTCAACAAGTGACTAGACTTCGGCTAAAAAAACAAGTGACTAGACTACACCGTGTGCAGTACCCCCTCCCCTCCGGTTTATAGGGCTCAAATCTCAAATCTCATGAACCAAGGCATTTTGCGATTGGAGGAATGTATGTCGTACTTTACAAAACTACCCTAATTAAACTCATGCATTAATTACGTAGTTCTCTCATTTTCCTCTCTGCCTTGGTCGCGGTGCACAATATTGAGGCTAGCCATAGTGGGAGTAACTTAGGTAGTAACTTAACACATCCCAAGACAATTTTGCTTATGTGGCAAGTATTTAATGAGGAAAGAGGTGCTTGTGGTAACATAATATGTTAGTGTAACATAGCGCTTTCCGAGGAAAAATGAGTCTATGAGATAATAAATGAAGCAATCTATGATACTACTACTATGTTACTTTGCACTATGGAGGTAGTAACTTACACTAGTGTCATATGCATGCCACTAGTCTAAGTTACTCCCCACTATGACCATCCTGAGAGAGTGCTTTGATACGTTTTAGTCTCATGACTAAAAGTAGTGGGACTAAAACTTGTTAGCCTCATCCATGCTTGGATCCAAATACTAAAGAGACTAAAATCAACTTAATGACATTTCAAAGCATCCGGGCCCGCGTGCCATCCACCAAATCACAGTGAGGTGCTACAGTCGAGACTCACCTGTCACTCCGGTGTGGCCATCATGACTCGTCATATCACAAAACCCACACCTTTACCAGCAGTGGTAAGGTGGCCTCCAAGTTGGACTGGATGAAGCAACCATCATTTCATTGGAACGCTCGTTCAAGCCCTTTCTTCCTTTTCTTGAAGAAAACCACACTCCAGGCTACTCACTTCTCCCATTTTTCTTCTCTACCGACGAAGGAAAGGTGGGAGAATCAATTATGCTGCTATATTTTCATTCCAATAATCTTCTTTTTGCGAAGCACCGACCGATTCTCACATCCTATTCTTTTCCCATTTTCATTGCGATTGTGGTTTCATTTTGATTGCTTTTTGTTTGTCAGTTCATTGATGGATCCTGGAGCACTAGGCAAAGAGTTGCCAGCGGACAACCTACTGAAGACAGCGATCTCCAGGAAGTGAGCACCGACCAACGAGTTGACCATGTTGCCGTGCCAACCCATGGAGACGAACAACTCGAAGAAACAAGCACTGGCCAAAGAGTTGAGGATGTTGGCGTACGAACTCCTCAAAGAAAGTTGGAAGAACAGCAACGGCCCCACTGTGCCTACCCCAGGAGCTCTGATTGCCACCTATGTGAGCCTCAAGACCGAGTTTGAGGAGATAGTCGCCATTGAGAAGCAGTATTCCCCTGGCAAGTTGATGGTCCCCATCAAGGATGAGGAGATGGCCCCGGAGGGATGAGATCCCCCGGTGAGCTGCACAAGGTAAAAAATAATGGCTTATTACCATAGTTGTGGTTTTTGATTATTTGCAATGTGCTTGCTTTTTGATTATTTGCAATGTGCTTGCTAATATGTTAGTGTTGTGCAGGTGCCGGTGGTTGTCCTTGATGATTCCGATGTCGTGGCCCATCCTCTTGGCATCGCCCCGGAGATCGATTCCGATACCGCTGTCCATCCTGTGGAGATCGCCCCAGAGATCGATTCCGATGTCGAGGTCAGTCCTGTGGACATACCCCAGAAATCGATTCCCATGCCGCTGTCTGTGCTATGGTCATTGCCCGAGAGATCGATGACAAGAAATAGTTGGTCGCGCTAATCCTTAAGGGTAGTTTGCATTGCCCTGTGTTTAATTACCAGAACAATGCGTGTTATCAAACTATCTTAGGGCTAGTGCACTGTCTTGTGTGGGCGCATCTTGCTACTTTTGTTTGATAGTGAATCATGCGACGAATCATGTGAACCCTCTCCGAGTTATGGAAACAGATGTATCCTCACCAGCTTTGGATGTAATATATGGCTTGCTTAGATGTAAGTTTGAACTATTTATCATATTAGCAGGGCTTGTTTGATGATTTTTGGTGTTAGTAGGCTAGCTACTATGCGAGCTATAGTACTTGCAAAACACTCACCGAAGAGAAACGTTGGGGCTGATGAGCTCGTGGTACGCTTATACTTATCGCTCATTGATCGACCAATAGCCCTAGCTCCTAAAATTGTAGGCTTAGCGATCGATCAGACAATAGTTGACATACATTCAGGCCTCATTTGGTTCAGAGGGTAGGAAAATCGTAGCAAAAGTATAGAGAACGTGCAACACAAAATCATAGCAGTGCAGAGACTTACTCCCTTCGTTCCAAAATAGATGACCTAGGCGGGCTAGTTTGGCCTAGTGGGTTTCAGTGATATGACGTGGTACAGTGCCATCCAGTCTTCGCGTGTGGTAGCAGTATTGCGGGTACAGTAAGTTTTCTCGAAGAAGCGGAATTCAACGAAGTCATGATGGTTCCTTCGTCCAAACAACTTACGGTGGGAAAGGTTGGGCCTGCGATACGACCGGGGTAGACCAAGATAATTTTGTGCATGGCAGGTGGACCAGGATGGTCGACGTCCCACATTTCAGCGAATGAAAGTATTCTTTCCGATATAGAGGACGAGAAACGAGTATTCATTGTTTATTTTTGATGAAAGCTATTGTCTCCACTGTTACTCCTTGACTTTGTCAATGCCTCTCTCTCCTCCACATAAGCGGGGACTACTTGCTATGCATGCAGCGGGCAGCTGGCGTCTTGAGGGGCCAGGGCGGTGAGAGCGGGCTCCGGAAGCGGTCCGGACTCCAGCATGGCCCACCTCACATTATCACCATATATTTCTTGGAGTCCGTGCGTGGCGGGCGGGCGATCTCTTCTCCCTCCCGTTTCTCCCTTCTCAGCTAACGCCCGCCGAGCGATTAGATTTCGGCTATTGACGATTTACTCAATTACGGTCCCACATGTCAGTGAAATTGCAAGACAACCTGTGTCCCCTTTGGTGAGCGGCGTGCGAGCCAGACTGTCGGGGTTGCGACGCATACGAGTTGTAAGTGTGCCGCCTTTTCCTTGTGAAATGTAACATTTTCGCGCGATCGATCGATACAAATCCAGAACAAAATGACGAGGGCGGTGCTTTCCCGCTCATTAGGCGGGCTAGTTCGAGTGATATGACGTGCTACAGTGCCGTCCACTTGCTCCATTTTTATGTAAGCAAGAGTTTACACTCGTACGCGAGAGGAGTGCGAAACACCGCAGATCTGATTTTGATTGAGTTATAACTATTTCCTGCCAAATAATGGAGGATTGTTAGCGATTATAGCATGATAGTTAGGGCATCTCCAGCACTGGCCCACAAATTTACATCGGCATCTGTCCGAGGACACTGATGGATGCCATCCGATGCTGCCCGCATAACTATCGACAACTATATGAACTAAGCGGACGAAATTCATGCAAACAAAGCAAATTTCAATTAACCGGATGAAATTCATTACATTTCGAAAACTTTTCCTACAAACTGGATGAAAATCATTACATATTTCGCACAAACCGTAGTAAACCTACTGTAAACCTAATCTAAACGATTGCCGGCGCCCGACCACCAAGTCCGGCCATGAACTCGAGAAAGTCGGCCATTGCCTTTGCCTCCTCCTCATCCGCCTAGATAACCTCCTCCTCTGGCCGGAGCACAAGGTTATGAAGATTTCCGCCTCCACGTCTCCATCAAGCGGCTAATCGGCTGCCGATGTTTACCCCACCAAGCTTGGCGTCGACTGAGTGGAGTAGCGGTGGACTTCCCGGGACCAGAGCGGCGGCGACCTACCGTGTACTACTCTTCCTCGCTGCCGGCTGCGCCCACGCGCGCGCGCCGGCTTCGTGGTCGTGGCGGCGGAGGGCGGCCCGGGGGGTGCCGGCGATCTCCTTCGTTTGCTCCTACGACGGTACGTCGAAGAGAGCCTTGGAGCGCGCCCAGAGCGGAGCCGCTGATGTCCCTCGTCTGCTCCTACGACAGGACGTCCAAGAGAGCTTCGGAGTGCCACGAGGCCATGGTTGAAGTGGTGCCGATAGAAGGAAGGGACCGGAGGAGAATAAGTGTGGGTCTTTGGCTATGGCTGGGAGCTGGGGCTCAAGTTAATATAGCGGGCGAATGGCAATGAGCTGCGGCAGACGGATGGACAACTGGCGCCGGAGTAGGTTCGTCGGGCGTGAATGCGGACGCTGCTTCAGTTACATAACTGCAGATGCGTTTGGGTGACTGACATGTGGGACCAACGGGCGTCTGGCCCGCATGTCAGTGACACACCAATTGCACCTGCAGTTAAGTCCAGTGAATGCGGCATTGACATTCTGTAGAGAGGGTGACCTTTTCAGGTGCATGCGGACTGTTTGACTGGTCAACCATACAAATACGAAGCTATACTCTGAGCCAGCGACCGTATAATCACCATATCTCATATACAATGATCAAAGTGAGCTATCAAGACAAGTTCGATGACCGCCAATGCACTTTACTTGGTAATAAATGACCAGGATTGAAGGGGAATCCTAATTTGCTTCGTCTTCTGTCCTTGAGCTCTTGACAAACCAATGCACTATACGATTTTCCGGCCACTCCACCCCAGAGCTCTCAGCAACCGTCGTTCATGCCACTGCGTTGCACACTAACCGGTAAGGCAGCGAGGGCATCCCGCCGCGCCGAGTTCCTCGCCGCCCACGAACGCACACAAAATGGTAGGGAAGCGATGGCATCCCGCCGTGCCGGTTTCATTGCCGCTCGTGACCTCACAACTATGTGGGAGGAATTTGAAGATGCCAAGGCCGAATGGGCGGTAGGGCAAGAGGCGGCAAAAGCCGCACAGAGGGAGCGGAAAATTCAGAAAGCACTCAAGAAAAGAGAGGCCCGCCGTCGCAAGAAAGAAAAGGATGCACGCGCTGCTGCGGAGAGTTCAACGGAGAGCCAAGCACGGTGGGGTGTCGCCGACAAAGCCGGGAAGGAGAACGACGACGTTTGGCCAGCATGTGAGTAGTAGTACTACTAGTAGTTAGTGTGTGAGTCTGTGTGTGAGTACAAGCATGTACCAGTACTACTAGTTACTACTGTAGTTTTTAGAGCAAATTACCAGTACATTAGCCTAGACGAAGTGGAAAAATTCCTATCCTATGCATCAAATGGCATCTCTTTCTCTATAGGAATTGAGATGCATGATTTTCATATTCCTATCCTATGAATTAAAGGAGGCCTCTGTTGGAGTAAATACTGTAGCTAGCAGTACTGCTGGTACATTAGTTTTCTTCAAGAAGCGGAATTCAATGAAGTCATGATGGTTCCTTCGTCCGAGCAACTTCAAAGTGGGAAGTGGGCCTGTGATTTGACGGCTCATTAGTCATGTTACTGCGGCGCGACGACCTGGGTGACTCTCCCTTGGAGTTCTGCGTGCATGGCAAGTGGACCAGGATGGTCGATGTCCCACATGTTGGCGAACGGAAGTATTCTTCCCGATATCGAGGATCAAGGAAACCGCGTGGTATAGTATCACTGCTGATTGGTTCACAAAAAAATAGTATCACTGCCGATTTATAATTATTTTTTATTTTTGATGAATGCTAGCATTTCTCTTACGATGAAGGGTGCCAAACACGGCACGTGCTGGATGTCCCACACGTCAGCGAAAGGAGTGGGACATGAACAACGTGGTAGAGCGTCTCCACTTCTTCCACTTCTGGGTCGGAGACCACTCGTAGTATTACTTAGCTATATGAACGATACAAAGTGCGACCTGGAGAGAAAGACACGTCTAGTTGGAAGGTCTCGGGGCATACATGTAAACAAATATAAAAGTTAATATGTGCCTCAAACTAATATAGTAGTACTAGAGTACTTAGACACGTACTCCATAACATCACCGTGCATTGCACGTACAACATTTAGTGGTAGTACATAGTAAGAGACAAATGCCGCCCAAGAGTTCCCTTCTCGACCTACTTTTGGGTGTTTGGTAGAGTGTATGGAGGGTGCATGAGTCCACACTAGTTTAGCACAAATACACTAGAAGCATGCATGAAGAGAGCGTGCATGAAGAGGGGTGTTGAGTTGAGCATGCATGAAGAGGGAACAACTATGCTGAGACGAGAACGCAACCAAACACACCCTGTATGCCACACATGTTCATACCATTTGTGCCCTTCTACTTCACTTACTGCGCTACATTACTCAGGTTCGTACGTCCACTCCTGGGTACATGTCCGTCTCGTAGTTCCAGTGCCACGTGTTCTTCATATAGATGGAACGATCGTTGCATAACACGTGCGCCTTGATGCTAGCTGTCTCGCGTGTTGGCAAAAGGATGAACAAAGCTCACGTAAAAAAAATAAAGTGGAAGAACATAGATTCTGGACGACCGAGAAGGAGAAAGGAACCTCGTGGTGGAGCGTCTGCACTCATAATACTTAATATTATTCAGCGATAAAAAATTAACCAATCATCTCCACAGTGGACTGGAAGAGTACGAAACACGGCAGCCCAGTGTAGTTACATCATACTAGTACATGGCTAACCCACGCTATCACCATATTTCTTGGCTTCCGTGCGACACCTATCTCCAGTAATCTAGCAGCCTGTATTGCTTCTCCCTCCTCGTCTCTATCAAAGTGCGGCGGGCTGGCGTTTCTGCCGTCTATTGAGGGCGGTTAACTATCACATGTTAGCGACATGCCAAGAGCATTCTAAAAAAAATCCTTTCATGTTCCGTTTTCAAAAAGAAAAAAATCCTTTCACGTACGAATTTGCCTGTATGCTTTGAGCAACTTGCATGTCCTATACTGCTCCTGTTTGATACTCTAACTTAGCTAGAAGTTAGACTAACTCATGACTAACCCTAAACTAACTGTAGCCAAATATGTGTTTGGGTGACAGGGTTAGATTGACAATAAATGCACTTCATGGAGAGAGAAAAGTGATTTTTAGTGGTCCCAATGAGAACTATCTTAAGTTAGCACCTCTTGGGTGGGATAGTTTTTTTTTGGTGGGTTCGGTGCAACTTGCTCCAATTTAAACCCTCATGCCGGGATACTTCAGGGCTATTTGAGCCCCAACTAGCTCAAACTAACTCTAACCCATGGATCCAAACAGGGCCTATGGCCAGTCTCGACGCGGAGCAGTCGCATGCACCAGGAAGTGGCGCTCTCTCGGCTGTCGCGCCATTTCGAAGCCGGCGCCAGTGAGAGGTCGCCTCCGCTTTGGCCGGGCATTAATGCGGCACTAACGCTCCAGGCGACGCTGAACGTTTCACGTGGGAAGCGCGCGCTGGTAAGGGAGTACAGGTTTTGAACCGTTTCAGGTGTAGTAGTAATGGTAGTTTGCAAAACTACTCAATTATTGCACTCAGTTTCCTAAGAAATTATGGTAAAAAACGTTACTCCACAGCGCGCTTCCCTTCTCCTTCCCGCTCATGATTTACGTGGCCATGTTAACGTGGTTGTGTCCAAAAAATGTCACTTCATGCTCGTGATTTGCGTTATATAATTACAAGCAAGATTCTCGTGCATTGCACGGAACATCAATATGCATTTTTTTACAAAACACCTGTTGTGATTGACCCATGTAGGAGTAATCCCATGTGTAAAAACTAATGATATCTCAAGAATTTTATCGGAAAATTGGTATCTCGAGAATGTCATCAAAAAAATGAAAGATGAGAGATAAGGCGAGGAGGAGTGGAGCGTGGTGGTGACTGGTGGTCGGAATGGGCGGAGGCATGGGGATGGACGGCGCCGGCAGGCGGCAGCGGCCACCATGCATGCTAGATTGTTCCAGAGACTTATTCCTTTTTTAATTGCTGAGCAATGAGGTTGCGGGAGATAATGATGTGGAGAGAGGTGCGGGTATCTTTTGTAAAATTATCATAGTTTGCTTCCTATCCGTCAGATATAGATCATACGGTCTGTATTACAAGATGGCAAGCACACCATCATCACCAACTCGTTTTTTATAAGGGTATATACAGATGATAAGTTTGCTGAATACTAAAGTAAAGCGGAATGTGTCCATGTTATGCAAGTAAATAAAGGTGATTGTTTATCATACGGGTAAGGTTGGATGAAGGGTGGTAGGAACAAATGCTCCGCCTAGAGCATGTGTGTGTGAGATGGAGTCTTAGTGTGTGGTGTGTGTGTGTTTGTATGAGAGAGAGAGAGAGAGAGTGAGAGAGAGGGGAGTGAGAGAGAGATATGGAGTCTTAGTTTGTG
>NC_057807.1:668157591-668160197 GCF_018294505.1 Triticum aestivum | reverse complement strand
TGGCTTCATCATAGAGAGGTGATGTGTATGGCAGAGGCCACCAATGATGGGGTGCGACAGAGAAAATGCCCTTAGGAGGGAAGAGAAGGTGCGTGCGCGTGAGAGGAGTCGACATCAAGAGAACGTGTTTGTTCGAGAGACACCACTGAAGACTACTATATATCGATGGTGCATGTAGGCGGGAATTAAACAAAGGGATGGTCTTATTGGTTTCGGGGATATAGGGGAAGAGTGAGAGGCACGCGGGGCGGGGTGGGGGGGGGCAGCTAGAAGGAGATTGTTAAGTGTGAGTGTGTGTTTTGCCCATCCAGGCGGAAGTTATGTGCACAAAAGAGGAGAACGATTCGACGTGGCGTTAGGATTGAGGGCAATTAACTACGTATGGAGACATAGAGACCTTGAACGTGCATGTGTGAGAGGTATACATGTATACATGGGATGTGTGTGTGTGTGCGCGCGCATGAACGAGATAAAAGTAAGAAGACATAAGTTCTAAGATCAACGACATGGGAGAGACGGATCGGTATGACAATATGCATGCATGTGAGAATGCAGGGAAGAAGGCCCGACAATTGAGCATGTGTTTTTGTCTTTAAGAGATAGTGGCGTGGGCTGGAACATGCATCTATGGCGAGCAGAGGGGGTGAGGCGCAACGATTGTGCAAAAGAGATCAACCTATAAATGCATATGTGTGGATAGACATATATAATGTGGGTGATAGGAAGCAAGACTCTGTGCGAGAAAGAAATGTTGATGGAGAAACTACAGATAGATACAGAGATGGACATGCTAGCTAGAGAGACATCTGTTAGTTTGGGTGTCAGAGATGACCGTCGGGTGGTTCAAAGGGTGAAGTTATATATGTGTGTGAGAGGGCACTTGACTGCATGCATGTAGAGAGAAACATATGTAGTGTGCATGATAGGAATCAAGAGTGAGGGCGAGAAAGAAGGTTGATGGAGAAACAGATAAATAGAAAGATAAAGATGCTAGCTAGTGTGCGCTAGAGATAGGAGTCGAGTGGATCAGAAGGCTGGGTTATGTGTGTGGGTGTGAGAGAGATAGAGAGAGGGTGCATGTGAGTCACATACAAAAAAATATCAGAGATAAATGAGATCCAGAGAGACGGAGTTTTGTGTCTACGAGAGAGAAAGATATTTCACAACGAGAGTGATAGCTAGAGAGACATATGAGGGAACGCAAGATATCTCTAGGGAGAGAGGGTGTGTTTGAGCGACATACAAGAGAACAATGGAGAAATATGAGACCCTGGGAGACAGAGTTTGTGTTTGTGTGTGAGAAAGAGATATTGAAGAGGAAGAGTCGTAGGTTCCCATATCTAAGGAGCGAAAGACATCTCTGTATGAGGAGTGTGCGAGTGGCACACATGGGAATAGTTGAGAGAAATGAGACCCCGGGAGACAAAGTTTTGTGTTTGTGTGAGAGAAAGAGATTCCACATGGAGAATCATAGCTAGAGACACATAGCAGGGAGCGAGATATACTTAGAGAGAGATAGAGTGATGAAGGTCGATGGAGAGAGTACCGTTAGTGTGTTACGAAGAAAAAAGATCATTGTCGACATACAGATAGCACGAGAGATGCCTGAGAGACGATGAACGCGCATAGGTCCAGAGAGATAATCCTATATAAGCATGAGTGATAGCTATATGAAACGAATATCTGGATTAAAGGGCATTCAACTATTTAAACTGGAGATCACGACATCGATAATATCATAACGCAAATTGGTGTATTAAACATGCATATTCATTTGAATTTGGGCACACGTGTAATGTTATATAGTTTATCAATATTGGTGATCCATAGATTCTTCAATTACAAACAATGCATGGTTTATATGCAATTAGTGTCTAAACGGGATTACACTATATGTTGCGTGTGTGAAACACATTATACATATTTGAGAAGTTAAAAAAAACCCGCATGAAACACACATTAATTGGAGACAGTTAGCGAGGAATGCATACATTGGATTTCAACATAAAGTGGTTTCAAATATTTGAAAATCCAAATTGATGGATACAACCTTATGAATATGAGATAATGCCATTTGTAAACCATATTTATGTATAAATGGTGTTGTGCTTTTGAAAGTATATATGTAAAAAAATGATGTATATAGAATGTACAATACTAGGAAAAGGGCTATAGATGGGATGGACACTAATGGCGCACCTGTCAGGTGGTGCACCATTAGTATATACTAATGGCGCACCATGTTTCGGTACGCCATTAGTGTGGAAGACACTAATGGCGCACCAGGAACATGGTGCGCCACTAGAAACAATTTTTTTTAATTTTTCCAAACATTCTAATGGCGCACCGTGGCAAAGTGCGCCATTACTACTGCTAACTAGTAATGGCGCACTGGCCACACCGTGCGCCATTAGAATATATACTTTTTTTTATTTTTTTGCAAAACATCTAATGGCGCACCAGAAGCTGGTGCACCATTGGTAAACAGGGTCGACCCCCCGCTCCACCGGCCGCCGCCGCCGACCCCCGCACCCTCCCCCACTCCATCGCCGCCGACGTCCCAACGCACCCTCCCCCGCTCGACCGGTCGCTGCTGCTGATCCCCG
>NC_057807.1:668153054-668157091 GCF_018294505.1 Triticum aestivum | reverse complement strand
CGCCGCCGACCCCCGGCCCGCACCGTCTCCCACTCCATCGCCGCTGACGACCACCCGCACCCACTCCCCTGCACCCTCCCCGGCCCGCTCCACCGTCACAAATGAATGCAACTAAAATGGCAAAAAAAACAAATTTGATTATATTTTCAAATAACAAAATTGATGATATCTTCAAGTAATAAATTTGATGATATTTTTTCATATTCATAAATATTTTCAAATAACAAATTTGATGATATTTTTTAAAAAATTATTACTGTTATGATTTAAACAAGTTTAAACATATTTAAACACAAATAAATATCAAACAACATTTTAAATGCATAAATACAAAAAATGGGGAGCCTGGGAATCGAACCCAGGACCTCCTGGTGTGTGTGCTGCTTGCAGACCAGTCGGGCTAGTGGGCTTGTTCTGATGGAGTGGGGGTTATGTGGAATATAACCTGACCGGTCGGGCTAGTAAGTTCTAATGGCGCACCGGGGTGGGGTGCGCCATTAGATTGGTTGTACTTATGGCACACTAGGGGTGTGGTGCGCCATTAGATCCCTCCCCCCAGTTTACTCGTTCCCCTCTCACTGTTGCCTCCCTCCCTCCCTCGCCAGATCCACTCGACCCAACCGTACGCCGCCGCCCCCTTGCTCCGCCCCCTCAGTCCGTCGCGCCTGCATGCCGTCGGCGCCGCCGCCGCCGCTGTGGTCTTGCGCTGCCCCGATGACGCCGCCCCGACCCCCGCGGGACTCCACCCCCGCCGCCCCCGCGCCCCCAGAACGGGATCGGCTGAGCGCGCGCCGCCCGCTCCTCTCCTCTCCTCCTCCCTCCGATTGGCGAGGGCCTCCTCCGGCCCCTGCAGCAGCCGGTGAGTGCGACCCCGACGCGCCCACCCCGCCTGCCCCTGCCGTCCTCCGCCACCGGCCCCTGCTCTCCTTCGACCGCGTCCAGCGAGGACCTGGACGAGCTCGGACCCCGACCCCGACCCCTTTACCGACCCCGACCCCGACCCCTCCGGCGACCAGGTACCTCTCCTACTTCCTCCTTCCTCCCTCTCTCCACCATTCCCCATTCCTTCCAACCGATGCTCCAAAAGGAATTTCAAGACAGAAATCACATGCTCCAAAAGTTACGATTCACGATTCAAATTGCACTGCATTTTTGTACTGCATTTTTGTAACTATATAGGAGAATCAGAGTTCCTGCTACTTTTGTTTCTTTTGTTTTTGAAACTGTTCTATCTTTTCATTAGAGATGGGATGTTTCTACTTTCTACCGGTGAACATGAGAAGGTTGTGTTAGTTGCTCAGCCTGGGATAGGAAAATAGACCGTGAACTTTTTGAGATGGTAAAACAGATGAGGGCATTATTCTCTAGGGAAGGTGCAATGGATGTGATTGAAGATTCAGTTCGGTTGTTCCATTAATGATGTCTAGGCAGAATGCTTAATAAGTTTCATCTTGCGGCAAACAACAAGAACTGCAGGACTGCCCTGTTTCTAGGTAGTAGTAGAGCACATGCGCTTGCGAGTTCCAACTAGTTGCTTCAGGGATTGAGTTAATTCATAGATGTTGACCTTCATCCAGTGGCATATAGATTGGAACAACTGAGTTCTATTTCTTGTTATTTTAGATTGCACTGTGGATTTGATTTATTATCTGCAAAGTGATAAATTTTGAATTTGAACTAATTCAGATTCTCCTATGAAGAAGGCCAAGCCTCGGAAATTGGTTAGTTTGAAGGCCAGGCCCCTTATAATGATGCTTTTCTCTAGAAAAAATGATCTTGGATTTTTTTATGTAATTATGTGGTATTAAGATGGAAACCTGGGATACTATTTCTGTTAGGAGATGGTGTTATATTAAGATGCACATATTGTTATGTTACGCAAATTGTATCATCTTGCCACTTAAGTCAGCCTTCCCTTTAAGCAGAAAATTCAGTTAGGAGCTACTGTCAAAAACTTGAGCTACTGTCAAAAAATTCAGTTATGGCATCTAGAATTGTGTCAGTTTTGTTTTGTAACTAGAAGACCAAAGTGTTAGAAATTCTGTCCAAACTGTAGTTTTCAGTATTCTGTCCAAACTGAAAACTGTTAAAAAGCATGATCTTTCTTGGATTTCTGTAATGATGATGATGATGGAACACATGGTCTTGGATTTCTTTAATGATGATGGAACATTATAAAGCATTGTACTCCAGTGTGTATGAAGTATACAAAATTTAGCAACTTCTCTGATTTTATAAAGTTGTTCTTATACGGGTGAAACTTCACTTGTTTTTAGGCTAGTGAAGGGTGTTGCTTTATTGTGATGCCTCTCAATTACTTGTGATCACATTGAGAAAGACTTGCTAGTTTGATGGGTTTTGTCTCCGACCATTGTGTCGTGATGAATTTGCAGGTACCCCGAGAGGCCCTTGAGTTTGCCGGAATGTCGATTAACTTCCATTCCAGCAAATTCGGGCACTCCGTATGTCCTATTTTCATCAAAAGGTCATGCTGAAATTTTCCGTGAATTTTAGCATGACTTTGCTAAAAATAGGACATATGGGGTACTTGCGACTAATGCATGTTTTATGATCTATTGTAAGGGTACTAATTGGTCTCTTCTGCTGCTTATCAGAGATGGGGGGAAGCAGCCACCGCCGCTCTGAGACACCGCAGTACGAGTTGGATGCTTCCGAGTTCTTCAGTATCATACTTGGGACTTCAGTATCACCCATGACGCGGGTATATAAAACAAGAGATCTCCCCTTCACCCATCTCATTATGATATCTGTTGTTTGCTACATCACTCATTGTCCCAAACTGTAGAGGCTGCCTGACAGTTTTATGAACATGCTGGGTGAAGATCCGCCAAATAATGTGAAGCTGCGACAGGCCGGCAGCGGGTTTCGCAGGCAGTGGGATGTGGAGTTGGTGATCAAGGAGAGCCACATGTACTTGTCTCGTGGGTGGGAGAATTTCTACCGTGCCTACGACCTGCGACTGCGGTACTTCCTTCTCTTCAGGTACGCCGCCGCCGCCACCATGCTCATCGTGAAGGTGTTCAACACGACTATGTGTCGCATGCGCTATGCTGACGATGATGATGCCGGTACGTTCTGCATCTTCTTATTCCTCTACATTTCACTTTGTCTCACATCGATTGTTAACGGTCATTGTTGCATTTGGAGAGGTAATGGGAGCAGCAACAGCGACACTAGCTACAGCCAAAGCAGCAGCGACTATGGCTATAGCAAAAGCAACACCGATTCTGGCTTTAGCAAAAGCAGCAGCGATTCTGGCAGCAGCATAGACAACAAGAAGGATGATCCGGACTGGAGTGCGGGAGAAGAGGAGCAGAGTGGGAATGAGGAGCTGCAGGATGACGATGGGCATCAAGCTGAGGAAGACCTAGCGCTGGTGGTGGCTGACCAAGGGCAAGAGATGGTGGTGGCTGACCATGGGCAAGAGATGGTGGTGGCTGACCATGGGCAAGAGATGGAGGTGGCTGAGGATGACCTAGCGATGGTCGTGCCCGTCCTACCTGAAGGTGGCCTCGCGATGGTGGTGGTGCCTAACAATAATCACGCACCGGTGGTGGCGCCGGCGATCCCACAGCTGGGCGACATGACCACACCAATTGTGGTAGAAGACTACATCCCACTGCCTCCACCGCCTCGCCGCTCTTGGCGCATCAGACTGAGGAAGGAGAAGGAGAAGAACAATGAGAACTGAACTATGTCAGGTATGTCAGATCTCCAAAATGATATATATATATATATATATACTTAGTTACCTATGTTATCTCTAATATGCTTAGTTTCCTATAGTTTAGCTTCATTTTACCTAAGTTGGCTCTAATATGCTAACTTAGAGCTTATATGCTTAGTTTCCTATAGGTTAGCTCCAAAATAACTTATGTTAGCACAAAATGATCAAGTTTACATAATAAGCTTATAGTCTTCTTCTTATTCTTCTTCTTTTCCAAAATGACATAGGTTAGCTTCATTTTACCTAAGTTGGCTCTAATATGCTAACTTAGAGCTTATATGCTTAGTTT
>NC_057807.1:668146420-668152740 GCF_018294505.1 Triticum aestivum | reverse complement strand
TAAGCTTATAGTCTTCTTCTTCTTCTTCTTATTTTCCAAAATGACAAAGGTTAGCTTCATTTTACCTAAGTTGGCTCTAATATGCTAACGTAGATCTGATATGCTTAGTTTCCTATAGGTTAGCTCCAAAATTACTTATGTTAGCACAAAATGATCAAGTTTAAATAATAAGCTTATAGTCTTCTTCTTATTCTTCTTCTTTTCCAAAATGACATAGGTTAGCTTCATTTTACCTAAGTTGGCTCTAATATGCTAACTTAGAGCTTATATGCTTAGTTTCCAATAGGTTAGCTCCAAAATTACTTATGTTAGCACAAAATGATCAAGTTTACATAATAAGCTTATAGTCTTCTTCTTATTCTTCTTATTCTTCTTCTTATTCTTCTTCTAGTGTTCTTCTTCTTCTAGTATTCTTCTAGTCTTCTTCTTCTTCTTCTTCTTCTTCTTCTAACTTCTTCTTTATCATTTTGCAGATTTGATTTAATTCACGGAAGCTTGCATGGATGGAGTGCTTCTTTTCCATTTGTGTTTTTATTTTGTATCAATGTGAAACTTTTGTGAATTGATGGATAACGGTGTTGGATGAACAATGTGAAACTTTTGTAATATGTAACGATGGAACTATGTGTTGGCTATCACTAGTAGAAAACGAGGCAATGGTCCAGGCTGGGTCAGCCCATTAGTCCCGGTTCAATACAGAACTGGGACCAATGGGGGCATTGGACCCGGTTCGTGAGCCTCGGGGACCGGTCGGGCCACGTGGGCCATTGGTCCCGGTTCGGCAGGACCTATTGGTTCTGGTTGGTGGGACGAACCGGGACCAATGGGCCTCGCTCCTGGCCCACCACCATTGGTCCCGGTTGGTGGAATGAACCGGGACCAAAGGCTTCCCTTTAGTCCCGGTTCGTGGCACGAACCGGGACCAATTAGTTGCCTATATCTACCCCTCACCCGCGAGCAGAGCACTCCCAGTGCTCTGTTTTTCATGGCCGACGAGGGGAGACCTTTGTGGTGCTCTAGCTCACCTACTATGCACACGAGGTGTTCGATGGAATGCCCGAGCCACACTACTTAAGCTTTCTCCTCTCCAAGCTCGACCTCCAAGCTCCATTTTCCTCAATATTTGTCTAGGTTTAGCGGTCCATCACGTCCCGTCCCCGTCTTCACCGCCGTCGATCGCCCGCGCCGATCTCGTCGCCGGCACCACCGTGGTGAGCCTCTTATTCTTATCCTCTTTCTGAAAGGGAAAAAATCGTAATTTTCTTACTTTTATTATTGCATCTTATATAGTGCGATGGTTTTGGTATCCGCCCCCGTCGGCCCTCGTCCTGTCTATGATTCAGATGTGGTATATATTATCTTTTCATAACTATTGGTTCATTTATTGTTTATGACAATTATGCCGACCAACGTGACATAGATTTTATTTATCTAGGAGGTTGTTGAACCAGAAATTCCAACCGACCCTATTATCGAGAGGTTAAATTTAGTTGAAGAAGAAAACAATTTGTTGAAGGAAAAAATTAGAAAAATTGAGGAGGAGAAGATGATATTGGAGTTGCATGTTGCGGATGTCGTCGATGATCACAAGATCAAGATGGATGCAATGCGCTTGAAGATTAGAAAGATTAGAAAATATGCCATTCATACCGAGGCTTGGTATCATTATGCCGTTGGATCAGTTGTTACATTGGTTGCGATTATGATCGCATTTGTTTTCGCATTGAAATGTTTTACATAGTTTCAGTGTATGGTTTAATTAATTTAGATGCTCTGCAGAGCTTTATGTTGTTAGATGAGAACTATGTATGTACTTTGGTTTTAATGTGATGATGAACTTCTATTAATTTGGTCACTTAATTATCTATTCATGATGTTCTGTAATGATTTTTGACACACTTAATTATATATAATGCACGCAGATGAACCGGCAATGGATGTACGGTTCAAGACACACCTCCGAGTACATTAAGGGCGTGCATGATTTTCGCGAAGTGGCTGAGGCAAACAAGCAGAATGGTTTTATGTGTTGTCCATGCCTTATATGTGGGAATACGAAGTCTTACTCTGACCGGAAAATCCTCCACACCCACCTGCTTTACATGGGTTTCATGCCACACTATAATGTTTGGACGAGGCACGGAGAAATAGGGGTTATGATGGAAGACGGCGAAGAAGAAGAGTACGATGACAACTATGTGCCCCCTAAATACGGTGTTCTACTGAAGATCAAGAGGAACTAGACGATGTGCACGATGATGCTGCAACGGGCGAAGCTGCTGAAGGTCAAGAGGAACCATACGATGTGCCCAATGATGATGATCTCCGCCGGGTCATTGCCGATGCAAGGACGCAATGCGAAAGTCAAAAGGAGAAGCTGAAGTTCGATCGCATGTTAGAGGACCACAAAAAAGGGTTGTACCCCAATTGCGAAGATGGCAACACAAAGCTTGGTACCGTACTGGAATTGCTGCAGTGGAAGGCAGAGAATGCTGTGCCTAACAAAGGATTTGAGAAGCTACTGAAAATATTGAAGAAGAAGCTTCCAAAGGATAACGAATTGCCCGATAGTACATACGCAGCAAAGAAGGTCGTATGCCCTCTAGGATTGGAGGTGCAGAAGATACATGCATGCCCTAATGACTGCATCCTCTTCTGTGGTGCATACAAGGATCTGAACGCATGCCCGGTATGTGGTGCATTACGGTATAAGATCAGACAAGATGACCCTGGTGATGTTGACGGCAAGCCCCCTAGGAAGAGGGTTCCTGTGAAGGTGATGTGGTATGCTCCTATAATACCACGGTTGAAACGTCTGTTCAGAAATAGAGAGCATGCCAAGTTGATGCGATGGCACAGTGAGGACCATAAGAAAGACAGGAAGTTGAGAGCACCTGCTGACGGGTCGTAGTGGAGAAAAATCGAGAGAAAGTACTGAGATGAGTTTGCAAGTGAGCCAAGGAACATATGGTTTGCATTAAGCGCGGATGGCATTAATCCTTTCGGGGAGCAGAGCAGCAATCACAGCACCTGGCCTGTGACTCTATGTATGAATAAACTTCCTCCTTGGATGTGCATGAAGCGGAAGTTCATTATGATGCCAGTTCTCATCCAAGGCCCTAAGCAACCCGGCAACGACATTGATGTGTACCTAAGGCCATTAGTTGAAGAACTTTTACAACTGTGGAATGGAAACGGTGTACGTACGTGGGTTGAGCACAAACAGGAGGAATTTAACCTAAAGGCGTTGCTGTTCGTGACCATCAACGATTGGCCCGCTCTCAGTAACATTTCAGGACAGACAAACAAGGGATACCACGCATGCACGCACTGTTTACTTGACACCGATAGTATATACCTGGCAAGCTGCAGGAAGAATGTGTACTTGGGCCATCGTCGATTTCTTCCAACCAACCATCAATGTCGAAATAAAGGCAAGCATTTCAAAGGCGAGGCAGATCACTGGAAGAAGCCCGCCATGCGTACCAGTGATCATGTACTTGCTATGGTCAATGATTTACACGTAATCTTTGGAAAGGGTCCCGGCGCACTAGCTGTTCCGAGTGACGCTGGGGGACACGCACCCATGTGGAAGAAGAACTCAATATTTTGGGACCTACCCTACTGGAAAGACCTAGAGGTCCGCTCTTCGATCGACGTGATGCACGTGACGAAGAACCTTTGCGTGAATCTGCTAGGCTTCTTGGGCGTGTATGGGAAGACAAAAGATACAGCTGAGGCACGGGAGGACCTACAACGTTTGCACGAAAAAGACGGCATGCCTCCAAAGCAGTATGAAGGTCCTGCCAGCTATGCTCTTACCAAAGAAGAGAAGGAAATCTTCTTTGAATGCCTGCTTAGTATGAAGGTCCCGACTGGCTTCTCTTCTAATATAAAAGGAATAATGAATATGGCAGAGAAATAGTTTCAGAACCTAAAGTCTCATGACTGCCACGTGATTATGACGCAACTACTTCCGGTTGCATTGAGGGGGCTTCTACCGGAAAACATCTGATTAGCCATTGTGAAGCTACGTGCATTCCTCAATGCAATCTCTCAGAAGGTGATCGATCCAGAAATCATACCAAGGCTAAGGAGTGATGTGGTGCAATGTCTTGTCAGTTTCGAGCTGGTGTTCCCACCATCCTTCTTCAATATCATGACGCACGTCCTAGTTCATCTAGTTGACGAGATTGTCATTCTGGGCCCTGTATTTCTACACAATATGTACCCCTTTGAGAGGTTCATGGGAGTCCTAAAGAAATATGTCCGTAACCGCGCTAGGACAGAAGGAAGCATCTCCATGGGCCATCAAATAGAGGATGTCATCGGGTTTTGTGTTGACTTCATTCCTGGCCTTAAGAAGATAGGTCTCCCTAAATCGCAGTATGAGGGGAGACTGACTGGAAAAGGCACGCTTGGAAGGGACTCAATAATATGCAGGGACGGATATTCTTGGTCTCAAGCACACTACACAGTTCTACAGAACTCTACCTTGGTGACCCCGTATGTCGATGAACACAAGAACAGTCTGTGCTCCAAACACCCGGAGCAGTGCGACGACTGGATTACATGTGAACACATCAGGACTTTCAGCAGTTGGTTGGAAGCACGTATCAGAGGTGACAACACTGTTTGTGATGAGTTGTACTTGTTGTCCAAGGGACCATCTTTGACTGTATTGATTTGGAAAGGACACGAGATAAATGGGAATACATTTTACACGATTGACCAAGATCAAAAGAGCACCAACCAAAACAGCGGTGTCCGCTTTGATGCAACAACCGAGAGGGGAAAGGACACATATTATGGTTACATAGTGGACATATGGGAACTTGACTACGGAATAGATTTTAAGGTCCCTTTGTTTAAGTGCAAATGGGTCAATCTGTCAGGAGGCGGGGTACAGGTAGACCCACAGTACGGAATGAAAACAGTGGATCTAAAAAATCTTGGGTACACTGGCGAACCGTTCATCCTAGCCAATGATGTGGCACAGGTTATCTATGTGAAGGACATGTCTACCAGACCGAGAAAGAGAAAAGATAAGGAAGCGAATACATCATACGATGAGCCAAAGCGCCACATAGTTCTTTCAGGAAAAAGGGACATCATGGGAGTGGAGGACAAGACAGACATGTCTGAAGATTATGAAAAGTTTCATGAAATTCCTCCCTTCAAAGTCAAGGCTAACCCCAGCATCCTGATAAACGATGAAGATTATCCATGGTTACGGCGCAATAAGCAAATGACACAAGTGAAGAAAAAGTGAAGACTTTCTCCCGCAATTATTATGATGATACCATGCCAACTTTGTAACTAACGAGTATGATGCCATTGTCCGTTTTGTACATGCACATGCTATGTGGGCCAATTTATGATACCATGCCAACTTTCAACTTTTTCAGAGTTCATTTGAAATGCTTTAATGTCTTATGGTTCGGCCCTCGTAATAATTAAAAATAGCAACAATAAGTATTTTGTTGTAAGTAGAAACAAAATAAAATAAAGAAAGAAAGAAAGAAAACAAAAAAACAAGAAAAGTGTTTTCAAATTTGAAAACTAATGGCACTAACAGAAAGTTTATAATTTTCCTAAAACTAAAAGCAAAAACAATTAAATAATAAAGCAAAAACAAAAGAAAATAAATAATGCAGAAAACAAAAGAAAAAAACTGGAAAAAAATAAATATAGCAACAATAAGTAAAGAAAACAAAAAAACAAAAAAAACAAAAAAAATGCCTCCTACTGGGCCCCCACGGCCTGAATACGACTAGAAACCCTACTATGGGCCAGGATTCAGGCCCGTAGTAGGCCCAGAAGGCCCATCAGGCAAAGCAATAGCAAGTAGGCCTAAAAGCCTGCGGTGGAGAGGAGCTCGAGAGGGGTGCGGCAGTGGGGCTTATAAACCATTGCGCGCCCCTCTCAACTAGCGAGGTGGGACTAAACTTTGGCCCCGAGGCGGGCAGCACAGAGGCGTTTGGTCCCGGTTGGTGGCACCAACCGGGACTAAAGGGGGGGCATTAGTCCCGGTTGGTGCCACCAACCGGGACCAAAGGCCGCCGGTTCCCGCCCTTTGGGCTGCCGAAAAAGAGGCCTTTTGTCCCGGTTGGTGGCACCAAGCGGGACTAAAGGGGGGCATTAGTCCTGGTTTGTGCCACGAACCGGGACCAATGCTCTTGCTATATATACATCACTTAGCAGTTTTCGCCAAAATCCATCTTTTTCTTCTCGCCCCGACGCCTTCTGCTCCTCGCCGCCGTCGCCGCCGAGCCCTGCCCCGACGCCGTCAGGCTGGTCCACCTCGTCGTCGCCGCCGC
>NC_057807.1:668144804-668145818 GCF_018294505.1 Triticum aestivum | reverse complement strand
GTGCCGCCCCTGCCCCGACCCTGTCACCGTTGCCGCGTGCGCCATCCGTTCCCCGACCCCGTCGCCGTCGCCGCGCGCGCCGCCCCTTCCCCGACCCCGTCGCCATCGCCGCACGCGCCGCCCCTTCCCCAACCCCGTCGTCGTCGCCCCGACCACACGCCGCCGCCTTCGGTCCGGCCGCCGGCGCCCTTTCCTCTTATTTTTTTGTGCATTTTATGTATATGTTCTCTGTGTATATATGTATATGTTCTCTGTGTATATATGTTCATATATGCAAAAGTTAGATTTTAGAAAAACTTTATATATGCAAAAGTTTATATCTACAAAAATTTATACATACATGTAAGTATATATGTATGTATAGATGTATGTATGTGGATACATGAGGGGGTCGATATACCCCCTCTCCGATAGCATTTTTGTGCATTTTAGGTTAGTGTATATATATGTTGATGTATATATGCAAAAGATAGATTTTTAGAAAAAATACTATTTTTTCTGTTGATGATATGATGATATTTTTTTTCATATATGTATTATTTTTTTAAGTTGTTAGTAGATATCGATTTTAGGTTAGTGCATTTTATCACTGATTTTAGGTTAGTTGATCAATTTAGTGCATTTTATGTTTGTTGCATTTTAGGATAGTGCATTTTATGTTGGTGGAGAGGAAAAAGTAAAATAAGGAAAAGGAAAATAAGTAGAGAAAGAAGGAGAAGAATAAGGAGAAGACGAGGAGAGGAAGAAGAGAAAGAAGAAGAAAAAAAGAGGAGAAGAAGAAGGAATAGAGGAGTTTCTTCTCCTTTTTTTCTCCTCTTTTTTTTTCTTCTTCTTAATTTTTATCGGGAACGAGGGTGTCGAGGATCGCCGAGGGGTCATGGGTCGGGAACTGGGATAGAGGGTCGAGGGTCATTAAGGGGTCAAGGGTCGAGGGTTTCAGGGTCGAGGGTTCGAGGTTTCTAGGGTCGAGGGATCGTGGGTCGAAGGAAGAAAAGAGGAAGAAGGAAGAAGGAA
>NC_057807.1:668071657-668144464 GCF_018294505.1 Triticum aestivum | reverse complement strand
CCCCCCCCCTCGGCCCTCTCGCTCGACCAAAACTCTCGAGGACACCCAAACCATAGGGAGAAAACGATGTTGGTCTCCTACCCCCTCCCGCCGCGCCCCTACCCGACAAATTAACTCTCTCGAAGCGTTGTTGTGTCGAGGCGACCCCAAACCCTAGAGAAGCAGCGTCGAGGCCACTAACATGATTCCTTATTGTGATTAGCTGGCTAGTTCTACGTTTGCCACTAATATATATATATATATATATATACATACATATATATATATATCCATCTGTACCATATATAAACATGTTGTAAATATTTGCAGAAACTATGGAGCACTACCGAGACGAAGAAGCAGAAGCGATATTGAGGGACATAATCGCAAATGGAAGGGATGAAGTTGCGTCATTTCTCCTTGACACCGTTGGTCAGCTGGAAGAACGGGGTGAAGAAGAGGGCTATGTTCATGATGGCTTCGGCCCATTAATGCCGGTACAAGAACAGGACTATGTTCATGATGGCTCCGGTGATACAATGGAGGAACAAGAAGGATACCGTGCTGACTGCTCCGGTGACCGAACCGAGCCCGGCCAGGTATATATATATTAGTTAAGCCTGTGCTGACTAGTTAATTGATGCTTCCATTGTTTGGGTATATGTACACATATTAATTACTCTCGTCTTTCTTCCTTATAATTTCTAGCCCTCCGGATTGAGCACAACTTCGGTAAGGAGATGAGGCCCGAAGAAAAAGTTGAGCTCAGATGAAAAGTTTGAGATCATAGAAATCGCGCCCGACGGCGAGCCGATTGAACTCATCCGGACAAGGAAGGCATTTTCTTCTCAGTGCGGGGTTCTTCTTAGGGAGAAGATCCCGACCAGCATCCAGCAATGGTATAAGCCTAAGGAGGAAGACTGTCGGTGTCAAAACCGGCGGATCTCGGGTAGGGGGTCCCGAACTGTGCGTCTAGGCAGATGGTAACAGGAGACAAGGGACACGATGTTTTACCCAGGTTCGGGCCCTCTTGATGGAGGAAAAACCCTATGTCCTGCTTGATTGATATTGATATTGTGGATGTTTACAAGAGTGGATCTACCATGAGATCAAGGAGGCTAAACCCTAGAAGCTAGCCTATGGTATGATTGTAATGGTTGTTGTTGTTCTACGGACTAGAGCCATCCAGTTTATATAGACACCGGAGAGGGCTAGGGTTACATAGAGTCAGTTACAATGGTAGGAGATCTAAGTATCCGTATCGCCAAGCTTGCCTTCCACACCAAGGAAAGTCCCATCCGGACACGGGACGAAGTCTTCAATCTTGTATCTTCATAGTCTTGGAGTCCGGTCGATGATGATAGTCCGGCCGATGATAGTTCGGCTGATGATGGTAGTCCGGCTATCCGGACACCCCCTAATCCAGGACTCACTCAGTAGCCCCTGAACCAGGCTTCAATGACGATAAGTCCGGCGCGTATATTGCTTGGCATTGCAAGGCGGGTTCCTCCTCCGAATGATAGAAGATTGTGAACACCAGGATAGTGTCCGGCTCTGCAAAATAAATTCCACATTCCACCGTAGAGACAATAATATATACACAAGTTCAATCTGCTAACGTTTTTTTGCGGCATGACGTCACGCCACTACCAAGCCATTACTTGAATCGTTTTTTACTCTACCACCTCAGCGCATTTAGCGAAGCGGTTTCCTTGGCATGTCTTGTCGAAGCAGAGATCGTGTTCCCCCTTAATCCGGGATTCTCATCAATACGGACGTGGGTATCCCAACCGCGCCATTGATGGTGACGCTTGGGGGATAAGCGAGTTTACCAGGCCGATGGGGACGCGTAGACTTCGCCCACCCATATAAGGGATAAGGATTCACCTTTTCACCTATGCCTTCTTCCTCCTTTGCTTATCCATCTCCGCGCACTCGAGCTCCAGCGCCCAAGCCCGCACATCTTGTCTCAACCTTCCCCAGTCATGTCTGGAGAGGGAGGCAAGTGGATGACCTCCTCCGTTACGGAGGAGCACATCGAAAGACCGCGCAGCCCCGGCTACCTGTCCAGCGACATCGCGCACCGGCTGCCCGACGAGGGGCAGCTCATCCCCACCCCCAGGCCCCATGAGAGGGTCGTTTTTCTTCCCCACTTCCTCCGCGGACGGGGCTTTCACTTCACTCCTTTGTCCGGGGGCTCATGTTCTACTACGGCCTGGATTTCCATGATCTGGCGCCGAACTTCATCCTCAACATCTCGGCGTTTATCGTCGTGTGCGAGTCCTTCCTCTGCATCCAGCCCCACTTCGGCTTGTGGCTCAAGACCTTCAATGTCAAGCCGAAGGTAGTGAAGGGCACTCAAGAGGAGTGCGGAGGCGCCATGTTGGGCAAGATGCCCAACGTCCTTTGGTTCGAAGGGGCCTTCGTGGAATCCGTCAAGGGGTGGCAATTGGGGTGGTTCTATATCACCGAGCCGCGCGACCCTACGTTGGCGGCGGCCCCCGAGTTCAGATCTGGTATCCCCACGCAGCTCACCTCCTGGAAAGAGAAGGGCTTTCTATGGGGTAGTTCGGAGGAGCTGACGGGACTCCAAGCCTGTATCCAGAAGCTGGTGAAGAAGCTCAGGCTGGTTAACGTGGTCCAAGTCATGCTCGTCCGCCGGATTCTCCCATGCCAAGAGCGGGCATTCAATCTGTGGGAGTTCAATCCGAAACAGCACCAGGCGCTGAGCGGGCTCTTCGACAAGACGTACGAAGGCGCCTGGAGGGTGCTGTTTAAGGGCGCCGAAGCCCCCGCATCCATGACTGAAGATCACGGATTTCGCTCGCAGCGCCAAGCCGACGAGGTAAGTGATTCTACCCCTTTACGGGACACTTGCTTTTCATAGTTTGACTCTATGCGGGTTTTAATTTCCCCTTTTCCTTTGACAGGACTGGATGAGGAAGGCGGAGCAGATTATCTGCCCGGCTCCTATGCCAGAAAACCCAGTAGACGCCCATCTAGCGAGGCTGCTGGTCCCGGCACCGCACGTGGTGCCGGAGAAGAAGGCCAAGAAAGAGGCCACGGGTGCTCGAAAGAGTTCCTATTTTCAGGTGTCTGATGACTCTGGGGCGGACTCCTCCCCCGAAAACGAGGAGGAGAAAGAGGACTCTCTCCCAGAGGAGGGAGAGAGGAAGAGGAAGGCTTCCCCAACAGGGGAAGCCGAAGGGTCCAAGAGGGGAAGGACTATTCCCCCGGACAGCTCCGCCAACATCAGCGTTGGCGAGGAAGAATGGCCTTCAAGGGCCAGGCCTCCGGCGAGATCGTAAGTATCCGGATTCCTGAATGATTTATAATTTCTTTTTCTGCGTCACATAGTGTCATTCTGATGCCGCATGCTGCCTGTAGTCCGGCCAATGATGATCTCCCCACTTCATCGAGCGGGTCGTTGGCTCCGTCGGATGTAGACTCCATCTCGACCGCCTCCACCCCTTGCGACACCGAGGACGCCGAGGTGGGATCCCAAGAAGGGACCCATCAGGGGGAGGCTCCGGAGGCGCCACAAGGCGGCCTCCCGGACTTTGCGCCGGACTCCACATCAGAACCCGCAGTGGTTCCGGAGTCCGGCCGGCGGCCCCTTCGCACGAAGGGCAAGACCGTGACGCCGGCAGCTTCCGTCCAACCGGAGGCGCCGGACAATTTGTTGGAGGCGCTGGAGAGCGCTTCCATTGAGGAAGAACACCACACTATTATGAGTGCGGTGATTCAGAAGGTACAGCTTGCCAAGAGCGGGCTGACCGAAGCCTGCAGTATCCTTCTATCAGGCTTTGAGGTAAGAAGATAAAAACATGCAATGTAATACCGCATAGACAGTAGCCCCTGATGCTCGGTTCGGTGTTCGGAAAGAAAAGCCGGACTGAGGATCTGAAAAAAAGAAGATATACGCAGGGTTGCTAAAAAATTATGTCAATATGGGTTGCAGGCTGCGCTGCTGACCTCTGCCGCACTGACTGCGGAGGTCGGTGCTTTGAAGCAGGAGCTCGAGCGGTCCGAGCAAGAGCTCGGCCGCGCCAAGAAGCAGCTCCAGGACAAAGAAGGTGAGTAACACCACTTTGAACTTGTACCTTACAGAAAAGGATTTAGGTTGCAACAAAAAATAACAAGGATAACATGGGTACTGCAGGGGCCACGAACGAGGTGGCGACCCTGAAGGAGGCCGTGTCCGCGGCCGAACGCAATGCGGCCGCGGAACGGGCAGAGCGAGAAAAGCAGGAGGCGCGCGTGGCGGTGGTTCGGCAAGAGCTCCAGGCTCTCATGGAAAAGCATGAGAGTTTGGAGCGTGACTCAAAGACTCGAGAGTCCGAGCTTGCCTCGTCTCTCGAAAGTGCCAAAACTGCCAAGGCCGATGCCCATAAATCCCTTCAGGAGATTGAGTTGGTGAGGAAGATAGCGGTGGGTAAGGCATTTTTCATGCAAAGCAAGCATGTGAATGTAAATTACGTGTTACTTACCCGAATTCGGAGCTCTCCAGGGGCGTTTGCAGATCTGCCTCGCAGCGTGTCTGATGCCGCCGCATTGTACCGAGCCGAGGAGGGGAGCTCAACGGAGAAGGTCTTCTGGTCTCAGTATGCTGAGGCCGGCCATCCGGTGCCCCCTAGTGACCAGCTGAAGCAGCTGGTCGAGCTCCACAAGGTGGCTGAGCAGGCCATGAAGGGCCTCATAGTCCGGCCGTGGCCTGGAGAGGCCATGCCTGGGAGCTACTTCGGCCTCGTGCGACGGTTGGTGGATGCGTGCCCCTGGGTGGAGGTTATCAAGCGCTCTGCCTGTATTGAAGGTGCTCGTCAGGCCCTT
Organism: Triticum aestivum; assembly: GCF_018294505.1. Taxonomy (NCBI): domain Eukaryota; kingdom Viridiplantae; phylum Streptophyta; class Magnoliopsida; order Poales; family Poaceae; genus Triticum; species Triticum aestivum. The sequence goes on along the minus strand of NC_057807.1, from coordinate 668,139,655 downwards.
GCCCGCGCAAAGGTGCATTGGGGCAAGCTGGATGCGGAGAAGCTAATCACTGACGCGCCACCAGTGGGCAAGGAATATCGTACGCCCGAGATGTACTATAAGACTGTCCTGAAGGGTGCCCGCAAGATTGCGGATGAGTGCCACAGGGATGTAATTATTGAGTAAATTCGCAATGTGTTATCCTATGCGTGAAAACTTTGTTCATATGCGCTAAGCAACGCTTGTTAATTTAAAATATTACCTTCTGTGCGGCCGTTTATTATATCTGAGAGATGGCAAGTCATCGGCTTCAGCCCCCCATGCCACGAGTGCTGGGGTGTTCGGGATAAACCTGAGCACTCTTGTTCCCATTTTTGGGTCCATCTAGGGAGGCGCTCAACACAACGAACAAGGCAACCGGACTTATAGTGCTTGAACACTCTCACTTAGCCATAGAATTCTATAATTTTAAATTTCGGCGAACCCCCTAGTATTCGGAAGACCGAATTTGGGGCGCTATCCACGCCTTCGTCGGACATTATCCGGTACTTCGCTCGAAGTGGCGTAGGTCTTTAAGGACCCGAAAAGACCTCTCGAACAGCGACCAGTCTCTCGCCTTATCATGACAGTCAGTTTTAGCTTTCTCCACTGAGGCATTAACCCGGCTCAACCGGGGCGCAATCGTAGTTGTTCTCCCAGTGCTACCTTAGCCGATAGAACGGAACGTAAGGTGCCAAACTTGGGAGCCGGGCAAACCCAACTATTGACCCAAGACATGATTCGGAGCCGATTCATATAATGCTATAAGTTCGGGGTTCCGCACTTGTGAAAGTGTGCGGACTTTATCACACCATAATGCGGGGAACATAAGCCCCTGGTGTATTTGGCCGTACCAAAATGTATGGATGCAACATGTCGTAAATGAACATATATATATAAGGTAATGCAATTATGGGCAAAAAGTGTTGCATTTTATTCGAGAAGATTTGCTATGAGTGCAGAATGATACAAATAGTGCGGAAAGCAAGGGATTGGACGAATTAAAGGCGTCTCCCTCCAGGGGTAGGCCGTGGAATGGTGTATTTAACAAATTTAATGCTCGTAATTGAGACCACCTGAGTGTTCATCGCAGCCTTTGTCCCACCCTGGCTATTGCATCATGAGTTCGGCAGGTTCGCCGCCGGACAGAGTTCTATATAAAAAAGAGAGAAATAAAAGATAAAAAGAGCGACACACTTGGGAGCCCCTGGTGTGGTCGAACCACACTCTGGGTCTGTTGTGGTTGTGCCTCTCCCCCTATGCCCATGGTATCTCCAGGGCGTAATTATGTACGCGGAGAGTTTGTCTTACAATTGTGCGAGGGCTGGGGTTGAGGCCGCATTGCTACGCGTGCTCGGGACGTGCCAGGTGGTCTTGGTTGATGTTGCTCCGGGCGCGTTTGGCCGTGTCCGGTCGTTTAACGGCCGTACTCGAAAATTGCCTAAAAAGGCTGCTCTGTACTTCTGCCGCGAGAGTCGTTGTATGTTCCTCCGTTCGGAGGGAGCGTTCCGTGTTTCCATTGACCGTGATGACTCCACGAGGGCCTGGCATCTGGAGCTTAAGGTATGCATAATGCGGCACCGCGTTGAATTTTGCGAATGCGGTTCGTCCGAGCAGAGCGTGATAGCCACTGCGGAATGGGACTATGTCGAAGATTAACTCCTCGCTTCGGAAATTATCCGGGGATCCGAAGACCAATTCCAGTGTAGCTGAGCCTGTACAACTGGCCTCGACACCTGGTATGACGCCTTTGAAGGTTGTCTTTGTAGGTTTAATCCTTGAAGGGTCTATGCCCATCTTGCGCACTGTATCCTGATAAAGCAGGTTCAGGCTACTGCCGCCGTCCATCAGGACTCTCGTGAGGTGAAATCCATCAACGATTGGGTCTAAAACCAATGCGGCGAATCTGCCATGGCGGATACTGGTCGGATGGTCTCTTCGATCGAAAGTGATCGGGCAAGAGGACCATGGGTTGAATTTTGGGGCGACTACCTGCATCGCGTATACGTCCCTTAGTGCACGCTTCCGGTCCCTCTTGGGTGTATGCGTTGCATATATCATGTTTACCGTCCGAACTTGAGGGGGGAATCCCTTTTGTCCTCTGTTGTTCGGCGGCCGGGTCTCTTCCTCGTCATCACTGTGTAGCCCCTTGTCATTGTTTTCGGTGATTAATTTGCCTGCCTGCTTGAATACCCAACAGTCTCTGTTGGTGTGGTTAGCTGGCTTTTCGTGGGTTCCATGTATTTGACAGGAGCGGTCGAGTATTCGGTCCAAATTGGACGGGCCCGAAGTGGTTCTTTTGAATGGCTTCTTCCGTTGACCGGGCTTGGAGCCTCGGAATCCGGCGTTGACTGCCGTATCCTCATTGCTGTCGCCGTTAATGCGGCGTTTGTTTTTGTTTCGACGCGACCTGCCATTGCGGTCCTTGGTATCCGGACTGCCAGCATTTTTGCTGAGGTTGTTGCTGCGAGCTAGCCAGCTATCCTCTCCCGCACAGAAGCGGGTCATGAGTGATGTGAGGGCTGCCATGGATTTCGGCTTTTCCTGTCCTAGGTGCCGGGCCAGCCGCTCGTCGCGGATGTTATGTTTGAAGGCAGCGAGGTCCTCTGCATCCGGAAAGTCGACGATTTGATTTTTCTTTGTTAAGAACCGTGTCCAGAATTGCCTGGCCGATTCGTCTGGCTGCTGGATTATGTGGCTTAGGTCATCTGCGTCCGGTGGTCACACATACGTGCCCTGGAAGTTGTCGAGGAATGCGGCTTCCAGGTCTTCCCAGCATCCAATTGACTCTGCGGGCAGGCTGTTAAGCCAATGCCGAGCTGGTCCTTTAAGTTTGAGCGGAAGATATTTGATGGCGTGAAGATCGTTGCCACGGGCCATATGTATATGGAGGAGATAATCCTCAATCCAAACCGCGGGGTCTGTTGTGCCATCGTAGGATTCGATATTAACGGGTTAAAACCCTTCAGGGATTTGATGATCCATTACTTCATCAGTGAAGCATAGTGGGTGCGCGGCGCCTCTGTATTGAGCAATATCGCGACGTAGCTCGAGAGAGCGTTGTCTGCTGTGTTCGGCCCGGCCGGAGTAGTTGTATCCGGCGCGACGGTATTTGTTGTGGGTCTTGGGGCGCCCACGTGATCCATAGATAGATCTGGATTGTCTTGCCTTGTCCTCCAATATATCCTGCAAGTCCGGCGCATTCCCCCGTGGCTTCATGCTTTTTGAGCGATGCCGGGGTACGGTTTTGGTGGAGGGCTTGCACGCCTCTCTATCGCGGCCACGAGGTGGTCGGTCTGCCGTATTGTGCGCTGGTGATGCAGGTTTGTACGCTTCCTCCTCTAGTCGGGGGAGCAACTTGCGTTTTGGGTAACTTTTGGAGGGGCGTTCGAGTTCATACTCTTCGGCCGCGAGGCCAGTAGGTCTTGATCAGCTTGAAGCTGTTGCTTCTTTTTCTTTAGGCTGTTTGCCGTGGCCATTAGCCTGCATCTGAAACGCTCTTGTTCGACGGGATCCTCAGGCACGACGAATTCGTCGTCGTCGAGGCTTGCCTCGTCTCCGGAGGGAGGTAAGTAATTATCATCCTCGACCTCTTCGTCTGCCAACCTCTCATGAGGGCTTGCTTCTGCCTCCTCCTGCGCTGGATCATGCTGGAGGGGGTTGTCTTCGGCACTTTCTGGGGTGTTATTATCTCCTCTGCCGGAATCTCTATTCTTGCTGTGGCGGGATTTAGAGCGGCGCCGCTGATGTCGGTGCTTGGGCTGTTTCTTTAAGGAATCGGCCTCCGTTGCTTCTTTGCCGTCCCCATCTTTTGGGGTGTCCACCATATATATGTCGTATGATGAGGTGGTTTTCCAGTGTCCTGTAGGCACTGGTTCTTGACAGTCTCCGGCATCGTCGTCCATACCGTCGATGTCTTCGGAGTCGTAGTCGAGTACGTCGGTTAGATCGTCGATGGTGGCTACGAAGTGGGTGGTGGGTGGGCTCTGAATTTCTTCGTCGTCCGCGTCCCAACCATTCTGGCCGTAGTTCGGCCAGGGCTCTCCGGATAGCGACAGATGCTTCAGCGAATTTAAGATATCGCTGAAGGGTGAGTGCTAAAAGATGTCCGCAGCGGTTAATTCCATGATCGGCGCCCAATCGGATTCGACTGGAAGGGGCGCAGGAGGTTTGGAGTCCAGCAGAGAGTCCGGCACCTCGGAGTCATGAGCTTTATGCGGGACAAGGTAAGTGTTAGGCTCCATCACCGTAGAAGTTGCAGCTCCCGAGGCGGTGTCCAGCCATCCATCCTCGATCTGAGCGATCGGCTCCGGACTATGGGTCGGAGCGGGTTTGTGTGCGGCCTCCAAGGTGCTGTCCGGCGGCAGAGTTAGGTCGTGCCCGTCGTGACAGTGCGGCACGCTCGGCTGTGGCTCAGATCCATCGAAGATCAAGTCCCCGCGGATATCGGCCGTGAAGTTTAGGCTTCCAAACCTGACCTGACGGCCAGGGGCGTAGCTTTCGATCTGCTCCAGATGGCCAAGTGAGTTGGCCCACAGTATGAAGCCGCCGAATACGAAGATCTGTCCGGGGAGAAAAGTCTCACCCAGGACTGTGTCGTTGTCGATTGAAGAGGCCATCAAGCCTATCGGTGACGACACAGAGGAACTCTCAATGAAAGCACCAATGTCGATGTCAAAACCGGCGGATCTCGGGTAGGGGGTCCCGAACTGTGCGTCTAGGCAGATGGTAACAGGAGACAAGGGACACGATGTTTTACCCAGGTTCGGGCCCTCTTGATGGAGGTAAAACCCTACGTCCTGCTTGATTGATATTGATATTGTGGATGTTTACAAGAGTGGATCTACCACGAGATCAAGGAGGCTAAACCCTAGAAGCTAACCTATGGTATGATTGTAATGGTTGTTGTTGTTCTACGGACTAGAGCCATCCGGTTTATATAGACACCGGAGAGGGCTAGGGCTACATAGAGTCGGTTACAATGGTAGGAGATCTACGTATCCGTATCGCCAAGCTTGCCTTCCACGCCAAGGAAAGTCCCATCCGGACACGGGACAAAGTCTTCAATCTTGTATCTTCATAGTCTTGGAGTCCGATCGATGATGATAGTCCGGCCGATGATAGTTCGGCTGATGATGGTAGTACGGCTATCCGGACACCCCCTAATCCAGGACTCCCTCAAAGACCCTGAGGTGTCTTATGTCAATGATATGCAGAAAGAATATCTTTGGGCTGAGCTGAAAGCAAATTTCACCCTACCGCCAGAGGAGGATCTGGAGAAGCCAGTTAAAGAGGAATTAATCAAGTCTTGTGCTCTTAAGAAGATGGCAACCCTAATGAGGAGGTGGAGGAAAGAGCTGAACCAGTTTGTCAAAAATAAAAAGACACGAGAATTCATCGGCAAATATGAGAAGATCAAAGATCACTGGCCCGCATTTGTGGCCCACAAGACATCGAAAAAGAGTAAGAAGATGTCGGAGACAAACAAGAAAAATGTTGCGAAGAAGACGCTTCACCATAGCACGGGGTCAGGTGGCTACCTGCAAGCCCGGCCTAAGTGGTCCAAGGCTGAGAATGATCTGCTTGAAAAAGGGATCGAACCAGAGACAATGAGATGGCCAGACCGTTGCCGGACTTGGTTCTTCGGGTCTGGCGGAACCTTGGACCCTGTAACAGGGTTTTGCCAGTGGACGGACGAGCAACTAGAAATACCAGTCAAGAACCTTCAACACTATATCGATGCAGTGCAGCGAGGGACGTTCCTTCCAAACAGGGAGAAGGACAAGCTCACAATGGCGCTTGGGAATCCTGAGCACCCTGGACAGACACGAGGCACGCCAGGCTCCATTCCATGGAAGGTTGGTTTTCCGGATGCAGGGGGTTACAAAACCCACTAGAGGAGTAAGAAACTAGAGCAGGACCAACTACAGGCGTTGCACGAAAGGGTAATGGGGCTAGAGGATCGAGAAGCAGCAGATCGCAGCAAACGACCTGCCGAAGCTTCCCCCGAAGCTACCCCGCCAACTCAGCGGAGAAACAGCGTGGCTTCCACGGAGCTGCTTTAGCTGGAGCATGTCTTGACGGCTCCTGCCAGCTATCCCGTGGATGGTATCACGGAGTCTCAAAATTGCCACATGATGGCGCGATGGATGAATTTGAAGGTCAAGGCGGCTATTGGCCAAGTTTATCCTAGTGGACCCGGCACAACTTATCACTGCCAGCCGATTCCAAAAGGATATGCTAAGGTGATGGTGGATGAAATAACGGAGGGATTTGAGGACCTCGTGCTTGACCACCCTACCGGTGAAGGGGAGACTAGGCTGGGTTCTGCTCTGAAGACTCCATGCCTATACAAATACGGTCCATCATCTCTCAAGCCTCTAGAGAAGTTACTGTACGAGAGGTCCGAGGAGGAAAACGATACGATTGTGCGGACCCACGTGAAGGAGTTCTTTGAAGGGGTGAAAGCAAAGAGACATCCACCTCCGGAGGAGAAGGTAGATCCGGTGAAAGCAAAGCGCACTATCGATGCCCTGAGGAAACCACCAAAGTCTCCGCCGAGAACCAACTATGAGCACATTACTGAACAGACATATCTCCAAGCCCAGCAGTCGGGAACTACTGTTAGTGCTTAAAGGTCAAAAGAACGAGCAAAGGGGAAAAAATTGCCCAGCTCGGCGAACAAGCACAACAATCGTGCCCCCCGCTCAATGTGTCTAATGCTCCGGGGACGGTGGCCGGTGATGGCAATCTTGACGAATACCTGCCTGACGATGCACTTCCTGATTTCTTGGAGGTGGACGAACACAGATACGAGTACGGGAAGCCTCTCATCAAAGATGAAAAATCTCTGACAACAATGATGCGAAGATTCCATAATTGGTACATGGAAACCTGCAGAGAGTCTAAGGGTAAGAATGCTTTGTATCTGCATATTAAAGAGGAGCACGATCTCGTTGCAAATGATCTGTTGACTGTTCCATTTGATGAGTTCTTCGCGTTCTTCAATCAAAAGGCCCTCGATAAACTAATGGTCTTTTGCTACTATCTGTAAGTACTATTTCTGTCATTAAGTCTCTATATATAGCTCGGCTCTTTCATTTCATGTATTTATAATTAATTATCCTCAATATATTATGCAGATTGAAGACGTCAAGTGCAAAAAACAAGAAATTTATGATATTGGGTTCGTTAACACAAATATCATAGATGAATTTTTGGTTAAAAAGGACATCAAAGAGGCCGAGGACAACGTGCTACAATCATTGATAAAAAATCAAAACAAAGATACCATACCCTTTCCTTACAACGGCAAGTGAGTGTTACTGTCGTGTGCATATTCGGTTTCCCTTATTACTCGAGCGAGGTTATAGTAATGTAATTGATGAGTTATGCATGCGTGCGCAGGTACCACTATATTCTTCTGGAGATTAAGCTTGAGCTTGGACTAGTAACCGTCTTAGACTCGAGACGGAAAGATCCCAAATCCTATGTGGACATGACTGAAATGCTCAGCAAGTAAGTTCAGTCGATCATTATCGCACCATATCGGCAACTTTTTGTTCATTTCCTGATATCTCAAGTAATAATAATTATTTTCTTTGTCTTGCAGAGTTTGGAAACAGTTCACCGCAGAAGCTCCGGGACTGTCGAAGGAGCTGCGATATACATACCCCGAAAGTAAGTACTAATGGCTAGCTAGTTGCACGCATCTCCTATTGATTCTATAGCTATACTTTCATCAATAACATTTATAATGCTTCATTATCAATTTGATTGACCTCTATTTCTCGTAAAGTGCTTGTGGCAGGAAGAAGGGAATGATTTCTGTGGATACTACGTGTGCGAGTTCATCCACAACGCGACTTTGAGAAACAAGCGGGGCTACTCTCAAAGACAATATGAAGTGCGTAAGCAATAATATTCACAATTTTGTTTTATTACACCATCATTTCTATTGAGTTTCATTCATATATATGTATTAATTAACCCCCTTCTTCAAATTAGATGTGGCAGATGCGGAATGAACTTCTAGAACCAGATCGCATGAAAGCAATTCAAGAGGAATTGCCGGGATTCTTTCTTGACCACGTCATCAATAAAGCCGGAGAATACCATGTGGAAATTGATTTCAATTGCTAGGGGATTGTAATTACAAGAGATCTTATACATATTGTACATGCATGTATGTAGCCAGTAGCGTCAGATACTTGTTGTGCGACCAATCTCTCGGAGAAGGAGAGAGGTCAATCGATCACTTCTCTCGGTATGCATGAACTTATGTACTGAATGGTTCTCTCGATCACTTATGTATATATAGTACATAGAGTTGACCAAGCACGGACATAAGAGAGGACACTTCTCTCTATTAATTATCTAGCTAACACAATATATGAAACACGTAAATTAACCCCCCAAAACCCCCAATCCCCCCCTCCTTTAAAAAAATAACAAAAACCCCAACCAATGGAATGCTGACGCGTGGATGCTTTTTGGTCCCGATTGGTGCCACCAACCAGGATGAAAGGACCCCTGACTGGGCTTGGCGCACAGGGCCACGTGGAGGCACATTGGACCCGGTTCTTGTTTGAACCGGGACTAATGTGTGGAGGTATTAGTAATGGCCCATTAGTCCCGGTTCATGAACCGGGACTAAAGGCCCTTACGAACCGGGACTATTAGGTGTTTTTCTACTAGTGTATGTATGTATATATGATGGAACTTATGTGTTGGCTATGATTGTTATATGGATGCTTGTTGTATATATATGTGTTGGATATCTCATATGTGAAATAGTGACCTGAGATTAAGAAAAAAAATTGTTACTAATGGCGTACCATCTGGTGCGCCATTAGTATAGCAGACACTAGTGGCGCACTGTGAGCAAAACTAATGGCGCACTGCATGGTGCGCCATTAGTATACCAGATACTAATGGCGCACCAGTGGTGCACCATTAGTAAAAAATACTAGTGGCGTGATACTAATGGTGCACCAGTAGTGCGCCATTAGTAGGCAAAACCTGTGCGCCATTAGTAGGCCTTTTCCTAGTAGTGGTAATTCCAATTGAAAATGGATCCCGCCCAAAAAAAATAGTAGAATACAAACGGGATTCGAGTTGAGTTGGCACGGTAAACGTGCACTGTGGAAAATTTGAACGAAGCAGGGAAAGTTGCAGTAACCGCCCGAAACCAAAATCTGCGAGATGGAAATCACTACTGCCTATCCCTGCCGCGCAAAGCCTATCTGCTGGATTTCTATAGGTTTCGATAGGGGTAGGTTTGTAATTTCACCCAAATGTGACATAACCGCCTCTCACCCGGATTCATACACGGTGGGCGCCAAAACACAGTGTGCCCTCGGCCAAAATCGACTCCCTCCCCGATTCATATTCATACACGGTGGGCACCAAAAACAAACTCTCGTCGGCAAATATTCGGTGTGTGCGAGATTACCGTCCTATCCCCAACCGACTTATGTTGCTGTGATGTAGTAGAAATTTGAAACGGGGGCTAAGTTTGTAAATTTCCTCGCATTTGAGACAAGCGCGTCCTGACTACATGGTTCCCCCTTCCTCTCTACCTCCCTTTTCCCCATTCGTACTCCGTGGGCGCCAAAACACCCTCTCCACCCCACCCTCCTCCGTCCGCCACCCCATCCACCGCCGTCCTCCTCCGCCATGCCGGAGCTGATACCCCGCCGCCTCCATCCATTACGAGAGATCGACCTCTCTCATCCACGCCTTCGGACCGGGATCCTTGCATCCCGTCCTCTCGCTTCATCCCCACCGTCGTCCACCTTGTCGATGCCGCTCCCACAACCGTCTCGTCCACCGTGCCCTGCCGCCACCGTCTACCCTCCTAGATCTGCTTCCACGCTGCCGACATCCATTGCTACCACAGCACCGTCAAATTCTCACCAGATGCGTACACGGTGCCGCACCAGATGCGGTACTCTTTCGTATCTGCTCAACTTATTTATTGCAGCAAGAAAATAGATCGCCACTGCTTTACTTTGATTTCTTGTCTTGGTTGCGAAGTTGCCTTTGTCCGGTTTGCACCTTCAGATCCGCCATGCACGCTCAACACTATACTCCCAATGCTTATGGTTTTCCCCTTTTATATTCCACACTAGTTCAATCACAGTTGACTAAATTTCAAAATTGGGTCAGTCGATTTTTCAGAGCTCGCCGAAGTTCGCCGGTGCGATCCAAGGGGCTTGGGTCGTTGTGGGGCCTCGCTGAACGAAGAAAACTCGACGCGGGTGGGGGGTGGGGGTAGCGGAGGAACACAGGAAGTGGGGGCCGGTGGTCCGACCGGCGGCCCGTGCGGTGTTCTGTCTGGGAAGAATCACAGACGAGGAAGAAGAAGGGTTAGGAGACATAGGATCTTCATCCAACCGCCTGAAATGGTCGAGAGACAGCTGGGAGTTGCATTCTTAATGCGCTCTGGTTCATCATGTGTGGGCACTGCGCAACCAACATTTTATTATCCAAAATCTGCTTGCTCTTCTTTACCATGTTCGATAGTGCTGGCCTATACGCGATCGATAGGCTATCAATTACTAGCGGCAATACAACACCATATTTTCAAGCCAATTCCACTTTCCCGATTTATATATGGTGGTTACGGTGTAATTCTATTATGTACACTATGATCTGCCTAGTTGCTGTGTGCTCTTGTTATCATGGTTTGGCAATAAACTATCTATACAGTATATTATGAACCTATCCTCTGCCAGCTATCCTTACTTCTGGAGCCTATTTTTTGGTGTACTTGTGCCAGATTATATAAATGCACGCACGATATTACATCACACAAGAGCTCTCTCATCAGAATCTAGTGATAGCACATAAGTGTTTACAGGGGCGCCCCTATATTAGAATATCATCTGCATTACAAAGATAATCTCACAACTATTTATGTTTTCATGGTTCTCAGATATTATAGGCAATTATAGTGAATATCAGAATCCGCGCATCAGAAGAATATTGTGGAACAGTGCAATGACTTACAAAATTGGCACCAAGGCATTGAGTGCCATTTTGGAAGCAATGAAACTCGTGCGCTCGCCACTTGTTGATTCTTGTTCAGAATATCATTCTAATGACTATTCTAACCTCGAGGAGTCAAAGGTAGATGGCTTGTCCTGTTCACCCATCAAGGTGCCTGTTCTAATTTGGCAAGGTTTTATTGATTGCGCGTATCTTGCATATGTTGTCTTGCATTTCTTCTACTTTGTTGCACCACCATCTGCTTAGTTTACTCATCATATAACTCGAGATGCTATGCCATCCATTATCAATACATATTCCATCTATCGTCATAGCATGATTTTCCACTCAAATGCTGTTCTTGTGCATCAGACATCAAAAAGGAAGAGGGTGATTGCCGAACCTGAAGGAGAACTAGCAAGTCCTTGAAAAACGTGGTGGTGCCAGAGAAATCAGGCAGTGCCCAACTTATATTGGCTGTACAACCAGTGACACAAAACATAGGACCGACTCCAGCAGACTGTACCCATACTTCACTAGCCACACCACTAGCCCCACCACACAGAACCTGCACTCCAGCAAAAGGTATACCGATTTCATTTGCGATAGCACCAGCCGTACCACAGAAAAATCCCACTCCAGCAAAAAGTACAGCAAGTCCACCGGCCGAAGACCTATCCCAACTGCAGAGACGGCCAATTCCTGCAGATTGGAACCCCATTCTATTTATTCCCAGTTTAAAAGACAATGCTTTCAATGTTGTTAGGGACTACGTGCATATATTCCCATCATGGGAAGATTATAGTGAAGGCAAACACCATTTTCACATCTTCCTGTCCAACTTAAATGTGACTGCTATTATTCATGGTTATTATTTTCCTATTTTCTGCTGATCGAACACATCAAGATTTACATTAAATTGTTGTAACTAGGTGAGGGTCAATCTGGATAGTCATCACGAGCAAAGCTTGCTTGTGCTTTTCAAGGAAGCATTGCAGTAGTATCGGTGTTACCTGAGGAAATCACACTTTGAAGGCAAGTCTATAAAGGAATTTCCGGTGAAGTCTCCTGTGCTAAATTTAGAAGACATTGAATAGAAAAACCTTGTTATGCACTGGTCTCACTCCCAGGATGAGGTACTGTCTATGAAATCACATGACAATTTGAACTTCTACTTTTCCGCATGTGCCTTACGGATATTTTTTGCAGGAAATCAGGTCGAAGAAGAATTCCGGTTTGAAAAGAACGACAGGATATCGCAAATACGCTGCTCGCTGCTTTGCTCTTGTTAGTACCTGTTGTCATGTATCACTTTACTTGCATACATACCTGGTTCATTATGTGACAGCAGTATGCATGATAGCTTGCTTATCAATTGTTCGCTCCAAATTATCTGATCTGTATGAATGGTTACATTAGTGTAGAATATATCCAATGCCAATGAATTTTTTTAGCTCTGCATTGTTCTTGTAAGTACATGCAGTCCTTTATCAGTGTAATTATATTGATAGGTAGTTGTTCATGTACCATCACTCTGCAGCTTATTTTCCTTTGCCCTCCATTTTCTACACATCAGATCTATATTTACTCTTACCATAAGGTTGGTACTGAAGAAGTTTAGCTGTGCATTGCTCTTGGCTGTGCCTTTTGCCTGTATCGCTGCACATACATTTATAGCTACTTGGTTATGTAGCATCACTCTTCATCTTATCTTAAATATTCTCCATTTTTTCGTATATTTTCACATCTATATTTACTCTTAACAAAATGTAGAATAAAGGCAATGCTTACGAAGAACATTTTGTGCTAAACTTCTTGAATTGCCCCCCCCCATCAGCATGGATAAGGGCTTTATAGAGCCTGTCTTCACCAGTAATGTAAGTTTGTCCTTCTCAAGCCTTCAAACTTTGTTGTGTATATTTGGTTAGGCATGACTGCAACAGCTGTTTATTTTTGGTGTTTGCATCAAATTGCATGTTTAAAGTTTATTATGTAGTCCATAAACAAAAGTTTGTCCTTCTCAATTTAAGTTTTCAGTTGTACAACCAAGTTCCTTCTTCATACCATGTAAATTAAACTATACAGAGCAAGTGATCTTCTTTTGCACTGCATGTACGCTTCTGTTCTTCATCCATAATCCAGTGGTGTGGCGAACCTACCCACTTCAGCAAAATGTCATATTCTGCAATGTCTTAACTATGAACAATGTTATATCATTCTACTATTATTTAAACCGCCTCTTTATTTGCCAATCTGAAATGGGATAAATTGACAGCACACTAACCATTGATACTTATGACTTCTTGATCTGTAATCCAGTGGTGTCGTGAAGGTGCCAACTCCTTCACAATGTCAATTCCTGCCATGTCTTGACCTGAACAATACCATATTGTGTTAATGCAATTTTAAACTATGTCACTTTATTCGTCAGTAAGAAATGTGATGAATTGTTAGCACTGATACTTTTATGTGCAAAACCTATCATCTGTCTGCTTGTTTATCTTTCAGAGTGAGGAAGATAAAAGTGTTGAACAAGCGCAGTCTCATCATCTTGCTCAGCTGCTTGCGCTGCAGCTCCCCAGCAGGGCTAACCTTTCTTGAACTCTATTGAAGTGTTGTCGGTTTTGTATATTATTTTGTCGGCGTGTTTATTTGCACTGGTGGCGATCTTTGATGCCCAGTGTATGTAATCTGCTGTCTGCTTGTGCTTTATTATCATAGTGGCGAACTTTGATACCTAGTGGATGTAATATGCCGTAATTTCTTTATTGTATAGTCTAGGTTTTTTCTTATTCATGATGCTACAATTATTTTACTGTATATATATCCTGTCTTCACAGTAAACCGGCCAAACCGTAAAATTACGGTACATAATCGGACCGTCATGCAATCACGATGTATTATTCGCATCATGGGCCCCATCAAACTGGCCCACTAGTAGATTCGGGCCTTTAATAGGCCGAGTAACCCCCGGCCCTCTTTTCACAAGAAAACTCAATGGGCTTTTAGGAGCCTGAGAAGTAGGCTGGGCCTGAAACGTGCTGAATAGCTCACGGGCCGGCGGCAGCCCGAAATGGACCCCGTCCCATGATTGTGCGAATCAATTCACGGGCTTTTAACAGGCCAAAGTTGTCTCCGTCCTTGTTTGGCCCAATCAGATATTCGCTGTGAGCAGGCCGGATGCAAACCGGGCCGTAGTTAGGCCCAACTATATGACAGGCTTTTAACAGGCCAAAATTAATATAGGGCCAAAATGTTAAATGGGCCCGTAACAGGCCGAAACTAATATCAGGCCAAATTACTAAATGGGCCTTTAGCAAGTGGGCCCAAAAGCACAGCGTCCAGTCAACGGGCCGAATTTGATATCAGCCATAATTGAGCGCAAAGCCTCTTAAAGGGCCGGACCTGATCTGGGCCGTGATTTGGCCCAGAAAGTGGGAGGCTTTTAACGGGCCGGATCTTATATGGGCCACTACTAGGCCCGGAATGTGGTAGGCCATTAATGGACCGGATCAATTATGGGCTGGCATTTGGCCCAAAACATGGCAGCCAGTTAATGGGCCGGCCTACTAGGGTCCTCAAAATCTTGTGGGCCTACAGCTGGGCCGGCCCATTAATGTTGGCGAAATCTTGTGGGCCTTTAGCTGGGCCGGCCCATTATGATCCGCAAGAATTTTGTGGGCCTTTACCTGGGCCGTCCTAATATGGCCCGCGAAATCTTGTGGGCCTTTAGCTGGGCCAGCCCATTATAGTCCGCAAAATCTTGTGGGCCTTTAACTGGGCCGACCCATTATGGGCCGCCAAATCTTGTGGGCCTTTAGTTGGCCGGCCCATTTAAACTTGATTGGCCATGCCACGTGTCGATGTATCATAGGCACCTTCTATCCAATGAGTGGATGACATCTGTCCCAACGATGAGCCGACACGTGTTTCCTCCAGCCAATGATGATTTTACACGTGGAAAATCCCCATTGGTTGGGGCTGTTAACGGGTTATCGGATCCAAAACCCGACCCGATAGCTTAACGGCGTTCCGTTACGGTGGATGCCACGTGTCGGTCACCCTTGACGAAAGCACTTCCGTGACACGCGATTTATCGTCATGGAAGTGGACACTTCCGTGATGATAATTTTGGTAATGTCATCGAACACTTCTACGACAGCACAGGTATGACTATCTTGATTCTGTCATAAATTTGTTATGGATGTACATGCATGACAAAAAACGGGACCTACTGTGACAAACGCGTATCATCACAGAAGTGTATTTTTTTGTAGTGATAGGCTCGATATAGTGGGGTGGCATGGGCCATAATTAGCATTCACGTCTAGCAGTACGGCACATGCCACCCACGCGAGTCCCATCCGACATCAATTTTCTTGGAGTCCATGCTACAACCATCTCTTCTCCCTCCTGTTTTCACAGCCATCGCGCGGTGGGCGGGGTGGGGGTTTGCCGATAGTCGGTTTGCTCAACTACGGTCCCACTTGTAAGTGAGAAAGCAACACCGCACACATTCCCGCTTGAGCGGTGTGCTGGACAAATCGTGTGGGGGTGTGACGCGAACACGACAGGCTTTTCCTTTTGAACTCGTAACTTGTAAATTTTGGTTCTGCTCCATGGCGCGACCGATAGATAGAAAATAATGATTTTGCCTAGAGTAATGAGAAGTTAGGTTCTGGTGCCGTTCATGCATGGAATACGTACGAAAATTATGAAGTTGATGCGAAAGGTAAGATAATTACTGTAGTATCATATACTACTACATGGATTTGACGGAAAGATAAAAATACATACGGATCCATCAACGACATCCTCACGCCCTAGTGCACCAGGTCACCAACCGACGTGTGAGGAGCAGCGGCATTGGCGGCGAGCTCAGTGTGCTTCTGAACAGTGCCATCCAAGGTTTCCCTATGGTCCAAGAAGGCCAGCGTCCTATCGTCCTCCTCTTGCATGTAGTAGTCCTTGTGGATGATTTGCGCGTAGACATGGGTGATTATGTCGATGGTGTCTTGCTGCGACAGGCGCTACATGGCGAGCGCGACCTCGAGCTGGACATTCTCCGGCGCGATGGCGGGCAGTCGCAGGGCCACCATTGCGTCGAAGAGATTGTCACCATAGTGGCCGTTGAGGGTGGCGGGCATCGCAGAGCCTGGGCGCGTCGGCTGGAGGCTTACGTCAAAGTCGTCTGCGAGCTTCTTGACGACGGTGAACTTGTCGAGGAAACTGACGAGGACCTCATCGAACAAAGAGATGAAGCTGTCCTCCAAGCGGCCCCTCGCCCTCGCGGCCTCAAACAATACTACCTGGAGATGTTCCTCGGTGCTGGGCCGCAGGCCGGCGTCGTGGACCATCTGGCACAACCTCCATGGGTCTAGCTTAGCTTCTAGTCAACTCATCCTACGATTCGAGTGATCACTCTTGCCCTTGGTTTGCGTGCGTAGGTGTGTAGGATTTCGTACTACTCCTCGGCCCTATATGACTAGCCACAATGGAGAGTAACATACACTAGTAACATACACGTATCCCTAGACTATGTTACTACCTCAATAGTGGGTAGTAACATAAGTGTGGTACTAACATGCAAAGCTTCATTTATTAGGTTATAGACTCATATTGCATTGGGACATGTGATGTTACAGTAACTAGCTAAGTTACTAGCACTACATCTCTCCTCATTAACTCATTGCCACATACGCAAATTTGCTGAGTTGCACTCGATGTTACTACCGAAGTTACTCCCACTGTGGCTAGTCTACTGCACCTGCCTTTGGCTGTAAGATAGGTGGGCCAGCGACCCCCTGGGCCCGCGTGTCATTCAACCAAAGGCAGTTGTCGTAATTCAATGAAGCTGCGTCCCCCTCCGCGCCAGTGCAGTATAGGCAGCCATCTCACTGGACCTCTAGTTGGGGGCAAACGAGAGAAGTTTGATGTTTACTGGTTTATTGGTCCCCTTTGCATTTTGCGCCATGTTTTGACCTTTGATTTAACTAATAAAATGTTAATGCATGTAAACAAAAATGTTGTCTAAGTCACCTTACAAAAACTAAGTAATCCCAAAACACTTAGGCATGGTGCATTAACTCCCTCCTTGTTTCTTCTTTCGTGACATATCAACCAATGAGAGATGTGGGCCGTGCATGCTTTCAATGACTTGAGACTACCAAACATGACATGCAGTGTTTAGTTCATTGCATGTAATCCTATTAGTACTCTAGTTAGCAAAAAAACATTAATTTCTCTCGCCGATAGGAATAAAACGCCATGTATTTATTTATAGAGGGAGTAGTACATTTTTTGTGACATGCATTACTAGATATTGCTAGTCAATACTAAAATCCAGATGGACGTGGCAGTACTCCTAAATCCAGACGGTGGTGCTACTAGTACTAGTAGTAGTACTACCAATGTAGTAGTAGGAGTACTAGCACTGTACTACCCGTTGGTCAAATTAGTACGTGCTGCTCCTCACAATGAAGTGACAAGACCCTACGCCGGAGATGACACCTGAGTATAGGCGTCATGTTCGACATACCATAGTCAGCCTCACCGTCTGCAGTCACAATCATCGTGGTTGTAGAGTTAGCCTGCTTACAACTAGCCCTATTCGACATAATTTCCCATGCGTAGATGCCCGTGCATTGCACGAAACACCAAGATTGGGGGTGGACGGCTCCGGGAGCGGCCATCACGCCAGATTTTTCCACGGCCTTCTAGATGTGGTGGGGAGGAGATAAGGCTGATTGTGAGAGACAAGGAGTTGTTTGTAAATAGGGAACAAGTGCGAGCATCTTTTTGCAAAAATGGAGATCGATCTAGATCTGACGGCTATTGGTGAAAGATGGGAGGCACAACATCATCACCAACTCAGGACCTGTTTGATTCGCAGGATTTTGAAAACGCAGGAATAGGACACGACAATATTACAAGTTTCAAACTGATATTACAAATGTTAGGAGTAATGTTGCCCCTATGAAGAGGGAATTACTAGGAAGTTTAGGTAAGAACTTTCGTTACTTTTGGTGGATGCAGCATTATTGTACAAACAAAAATCCACCGCCCTGACAAGTCACTAATGGGCAAATAAGTTTTCCAGTCTCTGGCCACTTGATGTTTCAAAAACAAATTCAGCTTCCGCGGAGACTTTGTCATTTAGGCTTAGACGCTTACGGTGATCAGCACGCCATTCATTGTTGCGCCAGAGAATGCCAAACCTCATTACCTTGAGCACACTTGCCTCCAGAACAAAGAACCTGGCCAATTTAATCTCAGATGTGCTGCCTCAGTAGTCGATCAAATCAATTTCTATAAGATGGAGATCAAGGCATTCGATGAGATTGTTATAGTGCATCACATTTTTCACTTTCAGGTCTTCTTTTATCTGCAAAAGAAGAGAACATATTAGAGCAGCTGGCTGCATAAGATTGTCGTGTCATCAAGAGGTACCAATATCATTCTCTCGTATGATAGGGTTGGCTGGCTAGTGATATTCTCTCTCTCTCTCTCTGTCTCTCCTCTCTCTCTCTCTCTCTCTCTCTCTCTTTGTTTCCTCTCTTATAACTAGGAGCACGTGAAGAGCTTAGGCATTTGTTGCCTTCCACTATGTGGCCGATGCCATATTTCGCAAAAGTATGCCAAATAATACGCATCGATGTCAAATCAAAAGATTTTGGCACCGCTCTCGTGATGTGAGAGAGTAGGCACCGATGTGCACACAGTCCCACATGTATAAACAAATCAATCAGACCAACTACACTAGCCTCTCACTCTCACAAACAAGTGCTTTTTATTGCCTCAGTCCTCTCTCTCTCCCATGCAATGTTTTTTCATTGCATGAGTTAATTTGGCACTGGAGCAAAGTAGCTGATCCAGATTGGGGCACCAGATGAGCAATGGAGGGGCATCGATGCCAAATGCATCACAAGTGAATTTGGCACATGGTTTGGCCTACATAGCCCACTTTTGTACTCCCTCCGTCCCGAAATTCTTGTCTTAAATCTGTCTAAATGGGGATGTATCTAGTTACATTTTAGTGTTAGATACATCTGTATCTAAACAAATGTAAGACAAGAATTTTGGGCTGAGGGAATACTACCTCGTATTTAGTATAAAATTTTGACCATAGATTTACCTAAGAAAATGCCAATGCATGTCACTAAAAATTACACCACTTGAAATTATGTTCAAATACAATCCAATGATATAGTTCTTAGTGACATGCATTAACATTTTGTCAGTTAAATCTATGGTGAAATTTTGATACTACAAAATTGGAAGAGTAAACCAGGACGGAGGTAGTACTTGCTCTTAGGGTAACCATAGAGTTACTGGAGTAGTCTAAGTTACTTTCCACTATGACTAGCCTAGGCTACTATAGTAGTACAGCATAAAAATGATACAGGTGATGACGTGAGAAAAAATACTAAAAACATTTCTTTCGGTGCAGTGCGTAGATGCAGTTTTGAACACTACACTTGTCATCGTAATTTGGGAAAATTACGAAAAAATGAGCTACGTTGTGATTACCGTGTACTTATAGGAAAGAAGTTTCACCTCGATGAGTAGCTTCTCTGTGCACAGAAAGCATGTAGGGAATCCAACAACTTGATCCAGATTGGGGTCGATAGATTTTAGTGCTAAGATCTTCACTTTGCGCATGGACTGGGTCAAGATTGTTGGAATCATTTTCTGGAAGACGGTCGTAAATACATCAAGAAGAAATTTAAAAATATGAATTTCAAGAGGACGGAGAAGAAGATGAGTGATGTACCTGAACGATTACAGATCCAATACACAGTTCGAAGAATTTGGTAGACGAGTACACCAAAGCTGTCAATTTCGGCGCGTCAATGACCCTGATTTTTGTTGGACCTTCTAGATCCGATACAAGCAATCTCTCATGGAAAGGCGCATTCTCAATGACCATAACATGGAACAGCAGGAGTGATCTCTTCCCAATTGATGTCTTGTTTTTGGGACAGCAAGACACATAAATCCATCGGAGATTCGTCGAGGCGATGTGGAGGCTAATGAACCCATGGATGTGCTCAAGACGAAGGTACTCGAGTGTAGTACAGCTGCGGAGCAGGTGCTCCATAGCCTTCTTCGAGATGACAACATCGAAGATGTCGAGCTGCTTGAGTTGAGGGAGAAGAAGGGCAGGCGCAGCATTAATCTGGGGAAGATAGCAGGAGGTGGAGCTGGCGCGGCGTAGCATTGGCGTGAGGCGGAGCGCGGACAGCGGCAAAGAGCGACATCGTCCAGCTTCAAAGCTTCGCTGCTCGAGCTGATCTAGGGCGGGGGATAGGAACCACTCGTCGAACTTGGGTTGGACCTTGCAGTTGGTGCTGAACATGCGGATGTCAAGGCGTCTGGCTGGCCCAGGGTGCGATGAAAGGATCTTGGAGACTGCAGCCATGCGTTTGCAATCCCCGTCATAGAGGCAGCTGTCGACGGTGAGGTTGAGGGGGACGCAGCGCCAGAGGGGGCGCCGCCGCCAGGAGAGCAGGGCGTTCTGCACGGCAGATTTGGTGGGGAGGAGGCCGATGATGACGAGCAGCATGTCATCGGGGAGGCTACTGATGAAGACCAGGCTCGCCGGATGCGATTTTGGCTCGAGCCGCCTCCGCTTGTTGGCTGCCTCGCCGTCCATCTCAACCGGCGGTGACGTCGATGTACACGTGTGCTGGTGTGTGTTGTGTGCTGGGTGTGCGCGAGTGCGTCCTTCTGTGCATGCCGTCGTGCAGTGGTGAATTGTGCGCGAGTGCGTCCTTCACGCACAAGAAGTTTGTCCTCAATGCACCCTCAATTTACTAGCGTGCGGGGTGCTACCCCGAGTGGTTTCAACTTTGTTTACTTCACCGCGTGTCGGATGGGCCTCTAGTTTACTTATTTTCACCCACTGCCACATGGGCCAGCACACGAAGATACAGAACACGAGCTGACAAGGCAGCATGTGGATTGGTTGACCGGTCAACCAAACAATATACGGAGCTATACACTGACACAGTGAGCGTATAATCCGTCGGTATAGAGAGTTCGAGTGAGAGGGGAGGCCGGTGAGAGATAGCAGAGAGAGAGAAAGAGCTACTCCCTCTGTTTGATAATGTAGTTCCAACATTTTTTTTGAAGTCAAAATTTTGAAACTTTGACCATGTTTATAAAGAAATTACTTATATCTACAATACCAAAGATAAATGATAGTATGAAGTAAGTACATGTTGTGATGAATCTAATGATCGTTCCAGATGTAAATGTTTTTCTCCACATATACCTGGTCAAACTTTTCTGAGGTTTGACTTTTCAAAACATCCATATGCTTATGGACGTGACAGAGTCCCTAATTAGAGAGGGAGAGAGAGAGAGAGAGAGAGAGAGAGAGAGAGTGAGTGAAAAAAGTGTGTGTGCGTGTGTGAAAGAGACATGGACAACACACGATAAAAGTAGAGAAAAAGCGTGCGTGTCTTATGCAAACATATCACACATGCAGCTTCGACAACAGAGGCAAGGTGAGGAGATAGTGTGTGGTTGTTTGGAACCGAGAGAGCAAGAACCCTAGCAGGTGGCCAAGAGGGGTCTAACAAACAAGGGAGAGAGGGCGAGAGAGACATTACGGAGAAAATGCAGACATGGGGAGGAGAGAGTGTATGTTTGTCATAGAGAGATCCCCTGGAGATCGTGATGGGACTACATGGGTGGGAGATCGAGTGACAAGGTGTGTGCGCGATAGAAGATGCCCCAAGAGATATCGAGATAGACGTATGGATGGAAGGAGACAATATGTGTGTTCTTGATGGCTAGTAAGAGATAGTCATACTTAGGAGGGGGGGGGAGTTCTTGCGCCTATGATGGAGTGAGGGATTATGGTACTTAGGGGGGTGCGTGTCACATGGAGAGAGAACAAGGGCAGAGAGTGTTGGATGGGTCTATATGTATAGCGCGAGCGAGACATGTGTATGTGTGAACCAGGGAGATATAAGGCCGGTTTGGCTTGCGTCCTGAGCATCTTTTGCCTGGCCTGGGGTTGTGGCTGGATTTCATGCACGCTTGTGCGGCCACGAGGCTAACAGCAACATGGATGGATATTAGCATTAAATAATTGATGCATGGATTTATTGATGGGACGTTGATGCTTTGCCTGGCCCAGGCATGAACCAAACACTTCAGCACCACACAAGCCTGGCCAGGCATAAATATTTTACATCTCACGTCCACACCAGGCAGTACAGGCCATCAAGGCATGAGGGTCAGGTCCAAACTGACCAATAAAGTTTGAGAGATATTGAGGAGCCCCAATAAAGCTGAGTGGTGCGTCAGATAGCTGAGAGGGGGAAAGAGATATTCTATCCGCTCGATAATGCAGTGCATGTAAATTTTTTAGAAGTCAAACTCTGGAAACTTTGATCAGGTTTACGCAAATGTTATTTATATCTACAATAGCAAAGATAAATCATACAAAACTACATCTCATGGTGAATCTAATGGTATATGTTTGCTGTACTAGATGTAATTCTTTTTTTGCACATACATGGTCAAACTTTGTGATGTTTGACTTTTCAATAAATCTATATGCTATGGACCAAGGAGACTGCCTCACTTGAGACAGATCAAGTGCGTGTGAAGGAGAATGAGTAAGTGTGCAAAAAGAGTATGTGTGTGTGAAAGACAAAGTGACAACAAACGATAAATTAGAGAGAGAGAGAGTGTTTTTTCATTTCTTATGCGAACATATCACGCATGCATCTCCGAGATGGAAAAGCGAGATGAGAAGATACACGAAGATAGCTAGTGTGTGATTGTTTGCAACGGAGAGAGACACCCTTGTAGCACATGTCCAATAGAGGTCTGGCCAACAAGGAAAAAAGGTCGAGAGGGAGACATGGATGGCATGGACGCATGGGGAGGGAGAGAGGGTGTGTTTGTGATAGAGAGATCCCCTCGAGATCGTGAGGGGACTATATGGGTGGGAGATCGAGGGAGTGCGTGCGCGATTGAAATATGCCCCGAGAGAAATCGAGATAGACCATGCACATGTTTGTGATGGAGACTAAGATTAGCTAGTCATATATATATAGGGGGGGACTGCGTGTGCCTACAATTGATTGAGGTACCATCATACTTGTCTAGCTGGGCATGAGATTGTGTGTGTGCGTGTGAGATGGAGAGAGAACAAGGGAGAGAGATAGAGTTTTAGATGGGCCTATCGAGTGCGAGTGAGATATGCATGTGTATGTGTGACCCAGGTGGATGGAGAGTTTAAGAGAGGGGGGAAGAGCTCCGAGACGACATAGTGGTGCGTGAGAGAGTTACGGGCAAAGAGCCAAGGAATTTGTGTGCGTTCGATGAGTGCACCCAAGATATCTAGCTTGGACTAGCTAGAGTATCATACATAGTGTGCGAGAGAGACCTATAGATGGTGTATATATCCATGCGAACTAGAAAGACCCCCCCCCCACACATAAAGAGAGATAGAGAGAGAGATGGATAGAAAGGGAGAGGGAGCAACAAGGTTTTTGTGTCGGATGCGTGCGACAAAATTGAAGATTGTCAAAGAGAGAGAGAGGGAGAGAGAACAGGAGTCCGGGAGAGGGGAGGTCGCGTTTTATGCATCAAAGACTGATATAAACCATGTTTGGATATAAACTTGCATTCAAATATTTAAATTGAAGAACATGTTGTCTGCAATCCACACATGAACGGATATATGCGTATATCAAACAAGTTCATTAATTTGACTTTCAACATGTTCATGGAGTACTACAATACTGTACAACATGCTACTCGATTGAGGTGTTCAATTTTGGATTTAGTTCATTATTTTGACCTACTGAACGAGCTATTTCATTGAATCCAGATATTTCATTTTGGGTTTAATTCGCGTTTTTGAGTGGGTCAACTATTTGTCATATAGTAAATTGCTAGCAACAAGCATGTAAAAACACATTACTCCTGAGCATCATCTCTCCATCTAAAAAAAAGTTGCAAGCTAATATTTCAAAATTTGATTCGAATCGACTTGGTAAGGTAGACGTGGATGCTCGTTCTCCCAAAATTTGAACGAACCGTTAAACATCCTCTTTGCTACGTGGAATTCGCCCGAGCAAATAAATGGGAGATGCGAAATTACCGTCCTATGTGGGGCACGCATCAATTGGCCCGTTGTACATCAAGGGTAGGTTCGTAACGTCATCCAAGCGCGCCTTCTCCTTGGCCGAAATGACCTGTGCTGAATAATTCATAAACCATGGTCGGAAAAACACGCTCTCCTCGCCCGAAATAGCTCGCGCCCACTATTTCAAAACATGCTCTCCTCGCCCGAAATCGCTCGCGCCCACTATAGTTCAAAACACGCCCTCCTCGCCCGAAATTGCTCCCGCCCACTATTTGGGGAGAAGCAAAGTTACTCTACTATCCTCGACCCTCAGTACACAGACCCAAGCTGAAAAGCCGATAGGAAAGGGTAGAACTGTAACTCCCCCTCACATTTCAGACAAATGCGTCCGTAAGACATGGTTCCACTCCCCTCCCAATTCCCCCCCGCCCCGCCCGCCCCCATTCATACCTCGTGGGCGCCAAATCACCTTCTCCCCGGGAAGCTCCCTTCTCCCAAGCCGCGAAACCTCAGCCCCACCTCCATGGCGCCCCCACCGCACCGATTTCACAGTTGCCCTCCTCCCTAATGCCGGAGACGCTGTCCATTTGCCGTCGTGCACTGGGCCGTGTGCCTCTTACTCCGTGCTGCTGGTGCTGCCTCGACAATGGTCGCGTGAATCGCACCGGAGCCGATTCACCCCCGCCGTTGTTCATGGCACCGGAGCGGCTCCAACTTCGGATCCGTCCAGAGTCCTGGCGCTGCTTCCGCGTAGCCGTTGACCGTCGCGACATCGCTCTTTCCCTGACGCCGGTCGCTACCGCAACCGCGCCGGCCTCACGGACTCGGCAGCTGTACGTGCCTACTTCACCATGCCGCCAGATAGGTCACACCCTCATCTCAAATCACTTTATTTAGGCGTCAGTTGTCTGAATTTTTATTCTGGGCCAATTGATTCCCAATGGGAAGCAACACCCCTCGAGGTGGCAGAGCTCCTAGGCTGCTGGTTTGCTGTTGTCTAACGTAAGGGTGCGGGGCCGCAAGTTTTCCATGGAAGCAGCGCTTAGATGGCTATCTTTTAGAGTTGCATGTGTTGAAGGTACTGCCGCCGCCGAATCTGGATGACGGGGAGTCTTTGTGACCCCAATTTAGTCTTCAGTCAACAGATGTGTGACCACTATTGTACCTTGTTGTTGATCTCTTAGTGTATTTCTTCAGATCAAAGAGATATGTCGTTCTTAACATTATGTGTTATCTGCATCTTCAGACACACCGTCTTCCGACTCACCGCAGCTGCTCCAACAAGGGAAGCATACACCAGAAGGGAGATATAGTCCCCACTCAACAGGTCCCTGCATCGAATGCGCGTGCCCGACATGGACAACCACAACAATTGCAGGGCCATCGATAAGTCAAGACATGATGCCCACTCCTATGGATGGCAGCCAGATAGGTTGTACCCTCATCTTACTTGTGTGCAACATTTATGGCATTGTTATTCATCTAAGCATGGAAAATAGATCATCACATTTCACTGTATATTCATGTTGATCTCTTACGGGTCTTGTTCAGGAGTTCACGCTGTTCCATAGTTTAGCTAAGATACTCGTTCTTTAGGTAACGTTGTTCCATAGTTATCATCCATCAGCCAATGCTATCCAACAGGCTCGTGATTATAGTATTATACCACTTCTAGTATTACCTATGTTGTTGTTTAATACTTTTATGTTCCATGTAGTTAATCTCGAGTAGAAACGATACATATTCTGTAGCTTTCATCTGTGTTCTCCCTTTAGTTTATGAGACCTGTTGCTGCTAGTTAACCACAGTCCTACTATTTATGTCGTCTCCTACAGGCACTCATTACATAAATCCAACTACTAGTTGTCTTCCATGCATGTCAGATATAATTGCACACACTGATATATCCACAAGAACCTCACGGAGCAATGTAAAGGCCAATAAACTTGATGTCAATGATACCCAATATGATGGAACATGTAAAGGCAGTTCTTCAGAAGACTTGCAGAAAGATCATGAATCCTCTTCACCCCACAAGGTCCTTGCTCTAACTTGGCATGTGATATGGGTACAACATGCATATAATGTCCTGGAGTGTATCTACTCTGTTGTAATGCCATGTGCGTAGCATGCTGATCATGCATGTAAATATGTCATGCCTTGCTGTTTTTCAGTACCTATTCCATTCATGATAACATGTTTTGAAATTCAAGTACTGTCATTCTACTCTATCGCAATGCCATCTGCTTAAGTTGGACATCATGCTTCTGAATATCTTATGCATTGTTATTCATCAGTATGTACTTCATCTGTCTGCCATACCATGTTTTTTACATTGAAGTGTTGTTCTAGTGCTCTGTTGCAATGCCATCTTATTTTCCCAATCATACACGTGTATGTTGCCTTAGTTATTTCTGTACCTATTCCGCTAGCATATAGTTTTACATTCAACTAGTGTTTTTTTGCTGTGTTGTCCTGTCGTATCCCTAGCTCTTACACCATACTCCCTCCGTCCGGATTACATGTTGCCGAAATGGATAAAAAAGGATGTATCTAGAACTGAAATACGCCTAGACCCATCCATTTTTTTCCGGATGGAGGAAATACATGTCAATATGGCATGCCTTTCTATTCTCCAGTACCTATTCCATCTCTCTACTGTCGCATGTTTTATAATTAAAGCACCATTCTTCTATACAAGGCATGCAAGGGGAAGACGACTATGTTAGAATCTGAAGGGTTACAAACAAGGCCTTTGCAAAAGATTCAAAAGCCAGGAGATAATAAACAAACTCCAGTTTTTATAAGTACTGCTCCAGCACAGAGAAACCCAGCTCCTACTGATAATAAGCAGATTCCAGTGGCCAAAGAACTAGTCCGCTCCAGTCCAGCAAAAATATGTCAACTCAATTCTAAGAAGTGTGTGCGTATCCTTGCATCATGAAATTTTAGCATGCTGATCATATTTTCTACATGTTTCTTACCCATCTCTCTTTTAGAAAATAAGCTTAACATATAGAAGAATTTCTACAATGGTATCTTTTATGAGCATGTAAGTACCTATTGTGTATCACTATGAGCAGGAATTCTCTGTGCTGATGTAAGTACCTATTGTATCTTTTATGAGCAGGAATTCTCTGTGCTCCAATGTAGATGTAAGTACCTATTGTATATCACTATATTTTTACATCAGCATGTATTTTGTTAATCGGCATGAATCCAACCTTTATCTGATCTAAATTTAGTTGTAGCAAAATGTATGATTAAAGGCCACAATGTTGATTTTTGTAAGGAAAACCGCTAGGTGGTTTTGCATCCTGAGCTGCATGAGTGTACTATCTCATATTAGTGGGTTTGAATACTTTGGTTCTGCAGTGGGTTTTACAGTGTTTTTCTTTACTGCGTTGTCCTGTCGTATCCCTAGATCTTACATCATACTCCCTCCGTCCGGATTAAATGTCGCAGAAATGGATAAAACTGGATGATTCTAGAACTGAAATACGCCTAGACCCATCCATTTATTTCTGGATGGAGGGAATACATGTCAATATGTCATGCCTTTCTATTCTTCAGTACCTATTCCATCTCTGTTGTAGCATGTTTTATAACTGAATCACCATTCTTCTATATAAGGCATGCAAGGGGAAGACGGCTATGTTAGAATCTGAAGGGTTACATACCAGGTCTTTGCAAAAGATCCAAACGCTAGGAGATAATAAACCAACTCCATTTTTCATAGATACTGCTCCAGCACAGAGAAACCCAACTCCCACTGATAATAAGCAGATTCCAGTGGCCAAAGAACTAGTCCGCTCCAGTCCAGCAAAAGAATGTCAACTCCATTCTAAGAAGCGTGTGCGTATCCTCGCATCATGAAATTTTATAGCATTCTGACCATATTCTCTACATGTTTCTTACCCATCTCTCTTTTAGAAAATAAGGTTAAACGATAGAAGACTTCCTCCATTGGGATCGTATTCGAGGAAAATATCTTGCGGGAATTCTCTGTGCTCCAATGCTGATGTAAGTACCTGTTGTATATCACTATATTCTTACATCAACATGTATTTTGTTAATCGGCATGAATCTAACCTCTATCTGATCTAAAATTAGTTGTAGCAAAATGTTAAAGGCGCCAATATTGATTTTTGTAAGGAAAACTGCCTGGTAGTTTTGCATACTGAGCTGCATGAATGTACTATCTCATATCACGCACATTACTGAATTGCAGTGCTTCTCTGGTTGCCCATTCATTCATTGTGTCAATGTTGCTTTCGTACTACCTTACCTGGCTCATGATAGCTGTGCCATATTGTGTTAATTTGGTGTAGGCTAGTTGCCCAAACATTCGTTTTGTCAATGTTGCTTTCCTATTATCTGACTTGGCCAATGATAGCAAAGCTAGTGTGTTAAATTTTGTGCAGGCTGTTGAAGATAAGAAGACAAACTCTGAAAACAGCAAGGCAACCCCATTGTTTCTTTCCAGTAAATCTAGGCCAGGTAATATGGCAATAACTCATGATTAATCTGTTTGGTGCCCGTCCTAATTTATGTTATGATGCAGTGGTCGAGACACTCTCCACTATCAATAATGCAAGCCTGCCAAAATCGCCATCTAAATCTGTTCAGTATCCTCTGTCTCGAATGCAACGGAATAAATGTATGTTTGTGAACCAATTAATGGCTGAAGCAATGATGGAAATGGTGGATTAATCAGAGGTGCAGAGTCGTGCGACACAACAACTGATCAACATTTTCAGAGACAGTGTAGCAAAGCAGCAAGAACTTGCCCACATTCTTATGGGCGTCATCTGTGCTGAGGTTACAGATTATGACGTTGTAGATGGTTAGGTTCTCCTCATTTATTTGCACTGGCGTCAATCTTTGATTGCCCAGTGGATGTAATTTCCTGTAATATATGCTGCATGTGCAACGTTATACCCTGTATGCCGTACCTTTGCTTGATCGGTTTTGGTCCTGTGCATATTTGCTTGTCGTAATAGGTTCAAATTATCTAATTTGGCCCAAAGACATGTACGAACTTTAGTGGGCCCATTAAGTTAATGGGCCGTTACTAGGCCGAAAGTTAATGGTCGGCCCTCTTACCTCCCGGGTTGTTCAGAGGCCGACATCAAAGTGGGCAACAGGTGGCCCCAATTTATTTCACGGGTCGTTAACAGGCCGTTACTAAGTTTGGGCTACATATGGCCCAACTATACTGTAGGCCTTTAGCAGGCCGAAAGAGATAGCGGGCTTGTACTGGACCATGAAGAGCATGGGCAGCTATGAGGCCGAAAGTCAGGTCGTATTGTAAATGACCTAACTGTGTTGTGGGCCTTTAGCAGGCCGAAAGATAAACCGGGCTGGTGTTGGACCATGACGGTCATGGGCCGTTAAAAGGCCAAAACTAAGGTCTGACTACAAATGGCCCAACTCATTTATGGTCCGTTAACAGGCCGAAAGGCGCACAGGACCGGGAATTGGACCAACACTTAAATGGGTAGCTAAAAGGCCAAAACTCAGGTCTGACTACAAATGGCCCAACTGATTTATGGGCCATCAACAGGCTGAAAGTGACACCGGGCCAGAAATTGGCCCAACACTTAAATGGTCCGCTAAAAGGCCGAAACTCAGGTGCGACTACAAATGGCCATCAGATTTATGGGCCGTCAACAGGCTGAAAGACACACCGGGCCGGAAATTAGCCCAACATTTAAATGGGTCGCTAAAAGGCCGAAAGATGTACATCCTGAAAATTGGCCCATCCATTAAATGGGTTGTTAACAGGCCGAAATCTCATCTGGCCGATATTGAGCCCAAATATATAGTGAGCTATTGACGAGCTCGAACTGACGATGGGCTGCAATGGTGTCAAATCTTTAACAGGCCGTTGACGGGCCGAATTGGCACATCTCGTATGGGCCATGGGCTTAAATGGACCTGGCACAAGTAGGCCCTATATGGGCCGGCCTGCTAATTTTTACTGGGCCGGCCTTTTTCACCAAAATGGGCCACTGTTGGGCCATGCCAGGTGTCGACCTATCATAGGCGCCTCCTATCCAATGAGTGGATGACATCTGTCCCAACGGTGAGGCAACACGTGTTTCCTGCGGCCAATGATGATTTTACATGTCAAAAATCCCCATTGGCCCGGGCTGTTAACGGGTTATCGGATCCCAAACCGGACCCGATAGCTTAACAGCGTTCCATTATGGTGGATGCCACGTGTCGGTCACCTTTGACGAAAGCACTTCTATGACACGCGATTTATTGTCATGGAAGTGGACACTTCCATGATGATAATTTTGGTAATGTCATGGAACACTTCTATGATAGCACAGGTATGACTATCTTGATTCTGTCATAAATTTGTCATGGATGTACATGCATGACAGAAAACGCGACCTACTGTGACAAACACGTATCATCACGGAAGTGTATCTTTTTTGTAGTGCTTCTCAGTGTTGGACCAGATACGATCTTGCGAGAAACCTGTAAGAGACAAGAATGAAAGAGAGTGCCCAGTGGTCACGGCCACCGTGCGTCCCATGCCCTTTTTCGTCGGTGAGTTGCGGCTGCTGCGTCACCGTTGTGCTTCCCTGTGCGTGGTGCAAGAGTGCCTTCGCTGCGCCCCGGTGGCGCACGCGCCGCCGCCACGGGCGCATCTCATTTCTTCTATGTGTGATCTCTGTTTCTGTGTACCTCACCCCCTGGATCCTCTCGATGGTGCTCTATTTATATACCAGGGCGCCGGGTCAGCTTCCCCTCGTCCAAGTTGATGCCATCGGCCACCTCCTCGGAAGGAACATATCTATTCCTTGTACATGCTCCGATCAGTTTCCTTCATCCCACAACATATGTTCTTGATGCACACGGCTGAAAAACAAATATGCCTTGAACACACATCTAGCGGTGGATCTTTCGAAACGTTCTAGCTTTCCTTCTTTCTCATGTACACATTCCAAATCAAGCAACTCCATCGATCAATGCACCGTGAGTATATTGGCTAGCTGGCTATTGTGCGGGTATTCGGGGACGTATACTTGCTTGCTTGCCAGGCGGCCAAATATACTCAAATACATATGTATATTATATATATACACATGTGGTATTTATGTAGGTACGCGAGCTCACCGGTATACCAGTACAAGAATACATAAGAATGTATCTCGGCTAGCTAGCCTACGTGCATGTGGCCGGACACGTGCATGCACACATTGGTTGCACCATATTTCATGCATGTGCATGTGCAAGTACGTGAGTGGGTACATGCCATGCCAATAAATTTTGCCTTTGCATTATAACTCGCCTTTGTTTATATAGCCTGCATGAAAACTCATTAAACAAAAAAATACTTTATGCAACAGTGCACAAAAACTTGTTGAACAAACGCCGCGGGGTCCAGGCATCTTGAGCTTTAAGTAAGCATATGCGAGTGTGGGAGTCCTGAATTAGGGGGTCCTGAGCATCCGATCTGCTGATGTGGACCGGATTGATGAGTCATCAAGATACTAGACCGAAGATCCTCTCCCATATCCGGTGAGGACTCTCCTATGCGTGGATGGCAAGTATATGTGTCCGGATATGTTATTCCTTTTATGTAAAACCGACTTTGTGCAAACCCTAAGCCCCTCTGGTGTCTATATAACCGGAGGGTAGAGCGGAGGTAGAACGACAACATTGCTAGGCGAGCTAGTTAGGGTTAGCCGAATTGATCTCGTGGTAGATCAACTCTTGTAGCCTCTATACCCTCGAATATAATCTAGCAGGAGTAGAGTTTTACCTCCATTAAGAGGGCCCGAACCTGGGTAAACACCATGTCCCTTCTCCACTGTTACCATTGATCTTCAGACGTACAGGTTGGGCTCCCCCTACCCGAGATCTTTCAGTTTTGACACCGACACTGGTGCTTTCATTGAGAGTTCTGCTATATCGTCGACATAAGGATCAATGGCTCGCCTCTTCGTCAACGATGACGCTGTGTCCAGGGAGACTTTTCTTCCCGGGAAGGTTTTTGTATTGAATGGCTTTGCGCTTCGGGCCAACTCGATTGGCCGCCTTGAGTAGGTCGACAGTTACGCCCCCGGCCATCAGATCAGGTTTGGAAACCTGAATTACATTGCAGACATCCGAGGAGATCTTCTTTTCGATGGGTTTGTGGCCTAGACCGCCAC
Organism: Triticum aestivum; assembly: GCF_018294505.1. Taxonomy (NCBI): domain Eukaryota; kingdom Viridiplantae; phylum Streptophyta; class Magnoliopsida; order Poales; family Poaceae; genus Triticum; species Triticum aestivum. The sequence continues at coordinate 668,107,357 of NC_057807.1, read as the reverse complement.
TCTGCGTCCCATCCAAGAAGACTCTTCGGATCCTCCGTCGGATCCCTTCTAGGGGCCAACACCAGCACTCGCCTCGGCCTTGGATCCGGGGCTGGTCTCACCATCTGAAGAAGGGAGCTTAAACCCTGCCGGACTTTTGTCCATTATCAAACTTCCTTCCGAAGACCCAGACACAGGCCAACCTGCCCCTGGGCAACCGTGTCAAACCACCGAGGTCTGCACTTAGCAGATCCGATAAGGTACTCCAAGCTGAATACATCGTGGCCAATCCGCGGTTCCCGCTCCCGCTCTTAGATGAAGCGTTGGGTCTGATGCAGTCTCTCGCCATCACGGAGGATCTACCTCCAAACTACACCCAGCTTGGACTGGGGGGCTGAGAGAGGGGAACTTTACGCCCCACCCGCCACCCACTTGATAGCCACTGTCGAAGACTTAACCGACATGCTGGATTATGCGTCCGAGGACATCGATGGCATGGACGACGATGTCGAAGACGAACCAAGCCAAGTCCAGCCCGCTATAGGGCGTTGGATGGCCACCTCAACTAATGATGTGTACATGGTGGACACTCCAAAGAATGACGAGGAAAACCCAAACCTAGATGAGGATATACCCATCAATAAGCTAGCAAAGCGCCGACGTTAGCAGTGTCACTCTCAACCGCGTCGGGCAAAGGATATTAATACCGGTGCCGGAGACAATGAAACTCCAGACGGTGCAAAGATACCGAACACCTAATCGAGCCCACATTCGGACAGGACGAACAGGAAGAAGGTGAACGAAGCCCTGGACGCGCTGACAACAAAGACGAGGAGGACAATAACTACATGCCAGAATCTGAAGAGGAGGCTAGCCTTGGCGACGAATACTTCATCGTCCCAGAAGAACCCCTCAATCAAGAACACTTCAAGCAACAGCTCATTGCCACAGCTCAGAGCCTGAAAAGAAAGCAGCAGCAACTCAAGGAGGAGCAAGACACGCTGAATGAAAGATGGACCAAGGTCCTGGTCGCTGAGGAATACGGCCAAGAGCGACCTGTCAAAAGTTACCCAAGGTGTAAGCTATTGCCCCAATTTGACGACAAAGTCTTTGAGCCAATACCGTCGAAATACAATCAGGCAGACCAACCAGACTGACCACCACCTGGATGGGATAATGCAGAATATCAAGACGAATAGAAATCCACGCCCCCTCGCCGAAGAGGTAGGGAGACCGCGGCCGCGGGCTATACATACGACATGCAACATGACCTAGCCTATAAAGCTGGTCAGACACGATCCATCTACGGATCAAGGGGGCGTGCCCTGGCGGGAGATAATGGCTATGAAGCCCGGCATAATGATCGCTACTATGTTCAGGATCAGTACCGAACCCAGATGCCAGCCGATCTCTGCCACGACATCGCTAGATACAGAGGAGCCGCACACCCCCTATGCTTCACTGATGAGGTTATGGAGCATCAGCTCTCGGAAGGGTTTAAACCTGTAAACAACGAACCATACGATGGAACAACGGATCCGGCCATCTGGATCGAAGACTTCCTGCTGCACATTCATATGGCTCAAGGAGATGACCTCCACGCCATTAAATATCTCCCTCTAAAGTTGAAGGGACCATCACAACACTGGCTAAACAGCGTCCCAGAAAACTGAAGGAAATATGCCCTAGAGGCAATAATAAAGTTATTATTTATTTCCTTATATCATGATAAATGCTTATTATTCATGCTAGAATTGTATTAACCAGAAACATAATACATGTCTGAATACATAGACCAACTTAATGTCACTAGTATGCCTCTACTTGACTAGCTCATTAATCAAAGATGGTTATGTTTCCTAACCATAGACATGAGTTGTCATTTGATTAATGGGATCACATCATTAGTAGAATGATGTGATTGACATGACCCATTCCTTTAGCTTAGCACTTGACCATTTAGTATGTTGCTATTGCTTTCTTCATGACTTAAACATGTTCCTACAACTATGAGATTATGCAACTCCCATTTACTAGAGGAACACTCTGTGTGCTACCAAACGTCACAACGTAACTGGGTGATTATAAAGGAGCTCGGCAGGTGTCTCCAAAGGTACATGTTGAGTTGGCATATTTTGAGATTAGGTTTTGTCACTTCGATTGTCGGAGAGGTATCTCTGGGCCGTCTCGTTAATGCACATCACTATAAGGCTTGCAAGCAATGTAACTAATGAGTTAGTTACGGAATGATGCATTACATAACGAGTAAAGAGACTTGCCGGTAACGAGATTGAACTAGGTATTGAGATACCGACGATCGAATCTCGAGCAAGTAACATACCGATGACAAAGGGAACAACGTATGTTGTTATGCGGTTTGACCGATAAAGATCTTCATAGAATATGTGGGAGCCAATATGAGCATCCAGGTTCCGCTATTGGTTATTGACGGGAAATGTGTCTCGGTCATGTCTAGATAGTTCTCGAACCCGTAGGATCTGCACACTTAAGGTTTCGATGACAATCATATTATGAGTTTATGAGAGTTTGATGTACCGAAGGTTGTTGGGAGTCCCGAATGTGATTACGGACATGACGAGGAGTCTCTAAATGGTCGATACATGAAGATTGATATATTGGAAGCCTATATTTGGATGTCGGAAGTGTTCCAGGTGAAATTGGGATTTTACCGGAGTACCGGGGGGTTACCGGAACCCCCTGGGGGCCTTAGTGGAAATAGAGGGCAGCAAGGGGAGTTTGGGGCGCGTTCCCCTAAGGCCCAAACCGAATTGGTTTAGGGCAAGGGGGGCTGGCCCCCTCTTTCCTTCTCCTCCTCTCCCTTTCCTTCCCCCTCTCCTAGTCCAACAAGGAAGGAGGGAGTCCTACTCCCGGTGGGAGTAGGCCCCTCCTAGGCTGGCCGCCCCTCCCCCCTTGCTCCTTTATATACGGGGGCAGGGTGGCACCTCTAGACACAACAATTGATCTCTCGATCTCTTAGCCGTGTGCGGTGCCCCCCTCCACCAGAGTCCTCCTCGATAATATTGTAGCGGTGCTTAGACGGTAGAACATCAAGATCGTCACCACGCCGTCATGCTGACGGAACTCTCCCTCGACACTCGGCTGGATCGGAGTCAGAGGTGCCGTAGTTTCGGTGCTTGATCGGTCGGGCTGTGAAGATGTATGACTACATCAACCGTGTTGTTCTAACGCTTCCGCTTTCGGTGTACGAGGGTACGTGGACAAACTCTCCCCTCTCGCTGCTATGCATCACCATGATCTTGCGTGTGCATAGGAATTTTTTTGAAATTACTACGTTGACCAACAGTGGCATCCGACCTAGGTTTTATGCGTAGATGTTATATGCACGAGTAGAACACAAGTGAGTTGTGGGCGATACAAGTCATACTGCTTACCAGCATGTCATACTTTGATTTGGCGGTATTGTTGGATGAAGCGGCCCGGACCGACATGACGTGTATGCTTACGCGAGACTGGTTCTACCGACGTGCTTTGCACACAGGTGGCTGGCGGATGTTAGTTTCTCCAACTTTAGTTTAACCGAGTGTGGCTACGCCCAGTCCTTTTGAAGGTTAAAACAGCACTAACTTGATGAACTGTCGTTGTGATGCGTAGGTAAGAACAATTCTTGCTTAGCCCGTAGCAGCCACATAAAATTTGCAACAACAAAGTAGAAGATGTCTAAATTGTTTTTGCAGGGCATGCTGTGATGTGATATGGTCAAGACGTGATGCTATATTTTATTGTATGAGATGATCATGTTTTGTAACCGAGTTATCGGCAACTGGGAGGAGCCATATGGTTGTCGCTTTACTGTATGAAATGTAAGAGCCCAGTAATTTCTTTACTTTATCACTAAGCAGTAGCGATAGTCGTAGAAGCAATAGATGGCGAAACGACAACGATGCTACGATAGAGATCAAGGTATCGCGCCGGTGACAATGGTGATCACAACGGTGCTTCGGAGATGGAGATCACAAGCACAAGATGATGATGGCAATATCATATCACTTATATTGATTGCATGTGATGTTTATCATTTATGCATCTTATTTTGCTTTGATTGATGGTAGCATTATAAGATGATCTCTCACTAATTATTAAGAAGTGTTCTCCCTGAGTATGCACCGTTGAAAAAGTTCTTCGTGCTGAGACACCACGTGATGATCGGGTGTGATAGGCTCTACGTTCAAATACAATGGGTGCAAAACAGTTGCACACGCGGAATACTCAGGTTAAACTAGACGAGCCTAGCATATACAGATATGGCCTCGGAACATAGAGACCGAAAGGTCGAACGTGAATCATATAGTAGATATGATCAACATAGTGATGTTCACCATTGAAAACTACTCCATCTCACGTGATGATCATACATGGTTTAGTTGATTTGGATCACGTGATCACTTAGATGACTAGAGAGATGTCTGTCTAAGTGGGAGTTCTTTAGTATATGATTAACTGAACTTAAATTTATCATGAACTTAGTACCTGATAGTATTTTGCTTGTCTATATTTGGTGTAGATAGATGGCTCGTGCTGTTGTTCCGTTGAATTTTAATGCGTTCCTTGAGAAAGCTAAGTTGAAAGATGATGGTGGCAATTACACAGACTGGGTCCATAACTTGAGGATTATCCTCATTGCTGCACAGAAGAATTACGTCCTGGAAGCACCGCTGGGTGCCAGGCCTGCTGCAGATGCAACTAACGACGTTAACAACGTCTGGCAGAGCAAAGCTGGTGACTACTCGATAGTTCAGTGTGCCATGCTTTACGGCTTTGAACCGGGACTTCAACGATGTTTTGAACATCATGGATCATATGAGATGTTCCAGGAGTTGAATTTAATATTTCAAGCAAATGCCTGGATTGAGAGATATGAAGTCTCCAATAAGTTCTATAGCTGCAAGATGGAGGAGAATAGTTCTGTCAGTGAATATATACTCAAAATGTCTAGGTATAATAATCACTAGATTCAACTGGGAGGTAATCTTCCTGATGATAGTGTCATTGACAGAATTCTTCAGTCACTGCCACCAAGCTACAAGAGCTTCGTGATGAACTATAATATGCAAGGGCTGGACAAGACTATTCCCGAGCTCTTCGCAATGCTAAAGGCTGCGAAGGTAGAAATCAAGAAGGAGCATCAAGTGTTGATGGTCAATAAGACCACCTGTTTCAAGAAAAAGGGTAAAGGGAAGAAGAAGGGGAACTTCAAGAAGAATAGCAAACAAGTTGCTGCTCAAGAGAAGAAACCCAAATCTAGACCTAAGCCTGAGACTGAGTGCTTCTACTGCAAGCAGACTGGTCACTAGAAGCGGAACTGCCCCAAGTATTTGGCGGATAAGAAGGATGGCAAGGTGAACAAAGGTATATGTGATGTACATGTTATTGATGTGTACCCTACTAATACTCGCAGTAGCACCTGGGTATTTGATACTGGTTCTTTTGCTAATATTTGTAACTCGAAACAGGGACTATGAATTAAGCATAGATTGGCTAAGGACGAGGTGACGATGCGTGTGGGAAATGGTTCCAAAGTTGATGTGCTCGCGGTCGGCGCGCTACCTCTACATCTACCATCGGGATTAGTTTTAGACCTGAATAATTGTTATTTGGTGCCAGTGTTGAGCATGAACATTATTTCTGGATCTTGTTTGATGCGAGATGGTTATTCATTTAAATCAGAGAATAATTGTTGCTCTATTTATATGAGTAATATCTTTTATGGTCATGCACATTTGAAGAGTGGTCTATTTTTATTAAATCTCCATAGTAGTGATACACATATTCATATTTTTGAAGCCAAAAGATGCATAGTTGATAATGATAGTGCAACTTATTTGTGGCACTGCCGTTTGGGTCATATTGGTGTAAAGCGCATGAAGAAACTCCATACTGATGGAATTCTGGAATCACTTGATTATGAATCACTTGGTACTTGCTAACCGTGCCTCATGGGCAAGATGACTAAAACGCCATTCTCCGAAACTATGGAGCGAGCAACAGACTTGTTGGAAATCATACATACTGATGTATGTAGTCCAATGAATGTTGAGGCTCACGGCGGATATCGTTATTTTCTCACCTTCACAGATGATTTGAGCAAATATGGGTATATCTACTTAATGAAACACAAGTCTGAAACATTTGGAAAGTTCAAAGAATTTCAGAGTGAAGTGGAAAATCATCATAACAAGAAAATAATTTTTTTACGATCTGATCATGGAGGAGAATATTTGAGTTACGAGTTTGGTTTACATTTGAAACAATGCAGAATAGTTTCGCAACTCACGCCACCCGGAACACCACAACGAAATGGTGTGTCCGAACATCGTAATCGTACTTTACTAGATATGGTGCGATCTATGATGTCTCTTACTGATTTACCGCTATCGTTTTGGGGTTATGCTTTAGAGACGGCCGCATTCACAATAAATAGGACACCATCAAAATCCGTTGAGATGACGCCTTATGAACTGTGATTTGGCAAGAAACCAAAGTTGTCGTTTCTTAAAGTTTGGGGCTGCGATGCTTATGTGAAGAAACTTCAACCAGACAAGCTCGAACCCAAATCGGAGAAATGTGTCTTCATAGGATACCCAAAAGATACTATTGGGTACACCTTCTATCACAGATCTGAAGGCAAGACTTCTGTTGCTAAATTCGGATCCTTTCTAGAAAAAGAGTTTCTCTCGAAAGAAGTGAGTGGAAGGAAAGTAGAACTTGATGAGGTAACTATATCTGCTCCCTTATTGGAAAGTAGTTCATCACAAGAACTGGTTCCTGTGACGACTACACTTATCAGTGAGGAAGATAATGATATTGATCATGAAACTTCAGATCAAGTTACTACCGAACCTCGTAGGTGAACTAGAGTAAGATCCGCACTAGAGTGGTATGGTAATCCTATTCTGGAAGTCATGTTACTTGACCATGGCGAACCTGCGAACTATGAGGAAGCAATGATGAGACCAGATTTTGCAAAATGGCTTGAAGCCATGAAATCTAAGATGGGATCCATGTATGAAAACAAAGTATGGACTTTGGTTGACTTGCTCGATGATCGGCAAGCCATCAAGAATAAATGGATTTTCAAGAAGAAGACTGACGCTGATGGTAATGTAACCGTCTATAAAGCTCGACTTGTTGTGAAAGGTTTTTGACAAGTTCAAGGGGTTGACTACAATGAGACTTTCTCACCCATAGCGATGCTTAAGTCTGTCCGAATCATGTTAACAATTGTCGCATTTTATGATTATGAAATATGGCAAATGGATGTCAAAACTGCATTCTTGAATGGATTTCTGGAAGAAGAGTTGTATATGATGCAACCAGAAGGTTTTGTCGATCGAAAAGGTGCTAACAAAGTGTGCAAGCTCCAATGATCCATTTATGGACTGGTGCAAGCCTCTCGGAGTTGGAATAAACTCTTTGATAGTGTGATCAAAGCATATGGTTTTATACAAACTTTTGGAGAAGCCTGTATTTACAAGAAAGTGAGTGGGAGCTCTGTAGCGTTTCTGATATTATATGTAGACGACATATTGTTAATTGGAAATGATATAGAATTTCTGGATAGCATAAAGGGATACTTGAATAAAAGTTATTTGATGAAAGACCTCGGTGAAGCTGCTTACATATTAGGCATCAAGATCTATAGAGATAGATCAAGACGCTTAATTGGACTTTCAGAAAGCACATACCTTGATAAAGTTTTGAAAAGTTCAAAATGGATCAAGAAAAGAAAGGGTTCTTGCCTGTATTACAAGGTGTGAAGTTGAGTCAGACTCAATGCCCGACCACAGCAGAAGATAGAGAGAAAATGAAAGATGTTCCCTATGCTTTAGCCATAGGCTCTATCATGTATGCAATGCTGTGTACCAGACCTGATGTATGCTTAGCAATAAGTTTAGCAGGGAGGTACCTGGACAGCGGTCAAGGACATCCTGAAATACCTGAAAAGGACTAAGGATATGTTTCTCGTTTATGGAGGTGACAAAGAGCTAGTCGTAAATGGTTACGTCAATGCAAGCTTTGACACTGATCCGAACGATTCTAAATTGCAAACCGGATACGTGTTTATATTAAATGGTGGGGCTGTCAGTTGGTGCAGTTCTAAATAAAGCGTTGTGGCGGGATCTACATGTGAAGCGGAGTACATAGCTGCTTCGAAAGCAGCAAATGAAGGAGTCTGGATGAAGCAGTTCATTTCCGATCTAGGTGTCATACCTAGTGCATCGGGACCAATGAAGATCTTCTGTGATAATACTGGTGCAATTGCCTTGTCAAAGGAATCCAGATTTCACAAGAGGACCAAGCACATCAAGAGACGCTTCAATTCCATCCGGGAACAAGTCCAGGTGGGAGACATAGAAATTTGCAAGATACATACGGATCTGAATGTTGCAGACCCGTTGACTAAGCCTCTTCCACCAGCAAAACATGATCATCACTAAGGCTCCATGGGTGTTAGAATCATTACTGTGTAATCCATATTATTTACTCTAGTGCAAGTGGGAGACTGAAGGAAATATGCCCTAGAGGCAATAATAAAGTTATTATTTATTTCCTTATATCATGATAAATGTTTATTATTCATGCTAGAATTGTATTAACCGGAAACATAATACATGTGTGAATACATAGACAAACTTAATGTCACTAGTATGCCTCTACTTGAATAGCTCATTAATCAAAGATGGTTATGTTTCCTAACCATAAACATGAGTTGTCATTTGATTAACAGGATCAGATCATTAGTAGAATTATGAGATTGACATGACCCATTCCGTTAGCTTAGCACTTGATCGTTTAGTATGTTGCTATTGCTTTCTTCATGACTTATACATGTTCCTACAACTATGAGATTATGCAACTCCCGTTTATCGGAGGAACACTTTATGTGCTACCAAACGTCACAACGTAACTGGGTGATTATAAAGGAGCTCTACAGGTGTCTCCAAAGGTACATGTTGAGTTGGCATATTTCGAGATTAGGTTTTGTTACTCCGATTGTCGGAGAGGTATCTGTGGGCCTCTCGGTAATGCACATCACTATAATCCATGCAAGTAATGTAACTAATGAGTTAGTTACGGAATGATGCATTACATAACGAGTAAAGAGACTTGCCGGTAACGAGATTGAACTAGGTATGGAGATACTGACGATCGAATCTCGGGCAAGTAACATACCGATGACAAAGGGAACAATGTATGTTGTTATGCGGTTTGATCGATAAAGATGTTCGTAGAATATGTAGGAGCCAATATGAGCATCCATGTTTCGCTATTGGTTATTGACAGGAAACATGTCTCGGTCATATCTACATAGTTCTCGAACCCGTAGGGTCCGCACGCTTAAGGTTTCGATGACAGTTATATCATGAGTTTATGAGTTTTGATGTACCGAAGGTTGTTCGTAGTCCCGAATGTGATTACGGACATGACGACGAGTCTCGAAATGGCCGAGGCATGAATATTGATATATTGGAAGCGTATATTTGGATGTCAGAAGTGTTCCGGGTGAAATCGGGATTTTACCTGAGTACCGGGGGTTTACCAGAACCCCTTGGGGGCTTAATGGGCCTACATGGGCCTTTGTGGAAATATAGGGCAGCAAGGGGAGTGTGGGGCATGCCCCCCCAAGGCCCAAACCGAATTGGTTTAGGGCAAGGGGGGTCGGGCCCCCTCTTTCCTTCTCCTCCTCTCCCTTTCCTCCCCCCTCTCCTAGTCCAACAAGGAAGGAGGGAGTCCTATTCCTGGTGGGAGTAGGACTCCCCATGGCGCGCCCCCTCCTAGGATTGCCGCCCCCTCCCCCTTGCTCCTTTATATACGGCGGCAGGGGGCGCGTCTAGACACAACAATTGATCTCTCGATCTCTTAGCTGTGTGCGGTGCCCCCCTCCACCATAGTCCTTCTCGATAATATTGTAGCGGTGCTTAGACGAAGCCCTGCGATGGTAGAACATCAAGATCGTCACCACGCCGTCGTGCTGATGGAACTCTCCCTCGACACTCGGCTGGATCTGAGTACGAGGGACGTCATCAAGCTGAACATGTGCTAGAACTCGGAGGTGCCATAGTTTCGGTGCTTGATCGGTCGGGCCGTGAAGACGTACGCCTACATCAACCGCGCTGTTCTAACGCTTCCACTTTCGGTCTACGAGGGTACATGGACAAACTCTCCCCTCTCGTTGCTATGCATCCCCATGATCTTTCGTGTGCGTAGGATTTTTTTTGAAATTACTACGTTCCCAAAAAAACTCCATTGGAACCTAGGAAGACTTGGAAAACGGCTTTGGGGCTACTTTTCAGGGCACTTATGTCTGGCCACAGGATGCTGACGACTTAAGTCACATAATCCAGCAGCCAGGCAAATCAGCTCGCAAGCTCTGGAATCGGTTCATAACTAAAAAGAACCAGATCATAGATTGTCCGAACGCCGAAGCCTTAGCTGTCTTTAAGCACATCGTCTGTGACGAATAGCTCGCCTGCCACCTTGGGCAGGAAAAGTCATAGACCATGGCAGCATTAATGACACTCATGACTCGCTTTTGTGCGGGCAAAGATAGCTTGTTGGCTCGTAGAAGCAACAACTCAGGCGACCCAAGCACTTCTGAGGCACGGAATGGCAATGCAAACCCCGCCATAACAAAAATAAACGTTGGAACAATAGTACCGACAACATAGACGATACGCCAGTCAATGCTGGATTAAGTAGACTGAAGTCTGGTCAGCAGAAAAAACCTTTCAAAGGAAAAGACGGGCCATCCAACTTAGATAAAATCCTTGAGAGGCCCTGTCAGATTCATAGCACACCCGACAAGCATGCAAATCATACCAACAGAAACTGTTGGGTCTTCAAACAGGCTGGTAAGATAAATACCGAACATAATGGAAAAGGTCCCCCAAGCGAAGACGATGATGAGTTCCATCAGCCGAACACCGGGCGTCAGAAACAATTTCCCTCCAAGGTGAAAACAGTGAACATGAGATATGTCAGTCACTTCCCCAAAAGGGAGCACAAATGCACGTTACGGGATGTCTATGCCGTAGAGCCCGTTGAGTGAGTCCCGGATTATGGGGTCCTCGGATAGCCGGACTATTGCTGTGAGCTGGACTGATGGACTATGAAGATACAGGACAGAAGACTTCGTCCCGTGTCCGGATGGGACTCTCCTTGGCATGGAAGACAAGCTTGGCGATTGGATATGAAGATTCCTTTCTCTGTAACCAACTTTGTAAAACCCTAGTCCCCTCTGGTGTCTATATAAACCGGAGGGTTTAGCCCGTAGAGGGAGAGATATACACAATCATAATCATAGTCTAGACTACTAGGGTTTAGCCATTACGATCTCGTGGTAGATCAACTCTTGTAATACTCATATCATCAAGATCAATCAAGTAGGAAGTAGGGTATTACCTCCATAGAGAGGGCCCGAACCTGGGTAAACATCATGTCCCCCGCCTCCTAGTACCATCGACCTTAGACACACAGTTCAGGAGCCCCTACCCGAGATCCGCCGGTTTTGACAGCAACACCCGTTGCCCCCAAGTTTAACCCATTGCGGGCTTGCCTGATCACCTTCGATCGCAGGGACCACCCAACTAATATCCGCCACGGAGGCTCAGCTGCCTTGGTCCTCGACCCAATCATCGATGGATACTGAGGGAGTCCTGGACTAGGGGGTGTCCGGATGGCTGAACTATCATCATTGGCCGGACTCCAAGACTATGAAGATGCAAGATTGAAGACTTCGTGCCGTGTCCGGATGGGACTTTCCTTGGCATGGAAGGCAAGCTTGGCAATACGGATATGTAGATCTCCTACCATTGTAACCGACTCTGTGTAACCCTAGCCCTCTCCGATGTCTATATAAACCGGAGGGTTTTAGTCCGTAGGACGAACAACAATCATACCATAGGCTAGCTTCTAGGGTTTAGCCTCCTTGATCTCGTCGTAGATCTACTCTTGTACTAGCCATATCAGCAATATTAATCAAGCAGGAGTAGGGTTTTACCTCCACTGAGAGGGCCCGAACCTGGGTAAAAACATCGTGTCCCTTGTCTCCTATTACCATCCGCCTAGACGCACAGTTCGGGACCCCCTACCCGAGATCCGCCGGTTTTGACACCGACAGATACCACCTCACTAGAGTCCTCATGGATGGAGGAAGCAATCTTGATCTAATCTATCAAGATACTATTTAAAAAATGGGGATTGACCCATCATGAATCAAGCCTAGTAACACTACCTTTATAAAGGTGTAATACCTAGAGTGGAGGCCCGTTGCACGGGCTCAATCACACTGGAGGTAGTATTCGGCTCCCTAGATAAGTTTCATCGCAAAGAGTTAATCTTCAACATCGTCCCCTTCGGCAGTGGCTACCATGCACTGCTCGGACGAACTACCTTCACCCGCTTTAACATAGTCCTGCATTATGCTTATTTGAAGCTTAAAATGCCCGAACCTCATGGTGTTATTACAGTCAATGGTAATATGGAGAGCTCACTCCGTACTGAAGAACACACCGGGGCCCTTGCAGCCGAAGTTTATAGCGGCCTTATCAAGCCGAACAGTTCATAGGCCAATAAAGCCAACGACACAACCAAGCGAGTCTGGTCCGTGCACAAATCAGTGGATCCGGACATCGATTAATAGTTCGGCCTCCACCGATCGACCCATCAGGTGGCGGTTCAGGCACTGCGCGTACATAATTATGCACTAAAAATACCAGGGGCGACACCGGAGGCACTCTGCCCACTAAGTCCATCCCACGTTTTGACCATGACTGGACCACATATCCCCTCTTAGTTTTTCTTTTAGTGCAGGTTCAATAAAAGAGGCCTACTTACACGATGGTTGTGACATGAGATCCAGTTAAGGCTAGTATGTCCCAGCCATCAAACGCTCCTCTCAAAGGACTTACTACTACGGACGAAAGGCGCAGACGTGCGGCAGGGCATCATCAAAGTCTCTTTTCCGAACTATGGCTTTGAGGCCTTGTGTTAGACTTTCCCTTATGAATTTTTTCTCTTTAAGTGTGTAATACGACTGTAGTATCGAACGACATCGGCTGTCATTGAAATATCAGTAACGATATAAAGGGCACGGATGATTACCACCTTTTTTATCGGGCGTTAAATTTCTTTTTTTTCTCTCCAGTTCATCTGCACTATTCCCTATATTCGACAGACACCCGTGGTTCAACATGTGATATGGGTTGTACTCGGCCCCACTAAATTGATCAAGTCTGAACACCCACAGGGAACTCTTCGACAACCTGGATATCACGTTATATGCATCTACTCCGAATCATGTCTTTGCCTATAGTTGGGTCGCCCGGCTCCTGTGTTTGCCACCTTACGTTCCACTAGTTTGGCTAAGGTGGTAAAGGGAGAACTACTGTGATTGTATTTCAGGTTCGTCCGGTGACATACATAAGTAGAGAAAGCCGAAAACTGACTGTCATGGTACGCGAGAGCGGGTCAGCAATCCTGCGGCTTAGTGTTACCCTACGAATCGCTCGCGACTTCTGCCGTGTTATATGAGGGGCTGGGTTTTCAACCAGCAACGTTGCAAAGGCGCCGTACTCCGGCTCGCCGATCATGCAACAAGGGGCTATTACTTAGCACCACTAATGGATTCTTATGGCTAAATGAAAGTACTAAAGCCGCATAGTCTGATTGCCTAGTTCAACTCGCAAGACGCCTCCTACATTGGACCAAGACGTTTGATTAAGTGCAGCCATGCAATAACAAACACCCCTATAATTTTTACATGGGGGCTGAAGCCGACGACTAGTAAACTTTCAGATATAAAATAGCAAAATAGGAGGATAAACTAAATCATAGATATTATACCCAATGAGTTCATCACATGACTCTTAAAACCCGGACTCAACTATTCAAAGATGACTTACTTCGAACACTGCCCCTCCATAAAGCAGGCTCCCTCGAGGACCTCGTCAAAATAAATTTCCGGTCGGTGGTGCTCTTTCCCTTCAGGCGGCCCTGCAGTAGCAATGTTGGCAGCCATCATATTTTCCCATTTCACCTTCACATGGGTGTCGGTGTCAAAACCGGTAGATCTCGGGTAGGGGGTCCTGATCTGTGCGTCTAAGGCTAATGGTAACATGAGGCAAGGGACACAATGTTTACCCAGGTTCGGGCCCTCTCGATGGAGGTAAAACCCTACTTCTTGCTTGATTGATGTTGATGGTATGAGTGTTACAAGAGTTGATCTACCACGAGATCGTAGAGGCTAAACCCTAGAAGCTAGCCTATGATGATTATGAATGTTGTGATCGTCCTCATACGGACTAAACTCTCCGGTTTATATAGACACCGGAGAGGGCTAGGGTTTACATGGAGTCGGTTACAAGGAAGGAAATATAATATCCGAATCGCCAAGCTTGTCTTCCATGCAAAGGAGAGTCCCATCCGGACACAGGATGAAGTCTTGAGTCTTGTATCTTCATAGTCCAACAGTTCGGCCAAAGTATATAGTACGGCTGTCCTGATACCCCCTAATCTAGGACTCCCTCAATAGCCCCTGAACCAGGCTTCAATGACGATGAGTCGGGCGTGCAGTTTGTCTTCAGCATTGAAAGGCGGGTTCCATCTCCGAATAGTCCAAAGTAATTATCGAAAACTTGAAACGTGTCCGGATCTGCAAGATGATCTTCGCATACCACCGTAGAGAGAATAATATTTCACACATGTAATCTGCTGACAACTTTTGTATGGCGTGACATGACACCAGGGTCGAGTCATTATTCGAATCATTTTCCCATAACCAGCCACAACGCATATAGCGAGGCGGTTTCCTCTACACGTTTTGTCGAAGCAGAGATCGTGCCCCCCTTATTACGGGATTCTCATCAATACGGGTATGGGTAGCCCAACCGCACCGTCAATTGCGGCGAGTGGGTAACGAGCGGGTTCCTCTAGGAAAGTGGGGAGGCGCAAAAGGTTTTTACTGCCTCTATAAAGAGACAAGGTCTCTCCCTTTTCTGCCCACGCCTGTTCCTTTTGCTAGTCCATTCCCTTTTGCTTGAGCCCTTGTGCCCAAGCCCCCTTCTTCTCCACCGAAGAGAGATTCCGAAGATGTCAGGATCTGTAGCAGGAGGCAAATGGATGGCCTCTATCGTCCGGGAGAGGGATATCAAAAAGCTCCGAGAGGCTGGGTATTTGGCCAAGGAAACCGGTCACCGTCTTCCACCGGCGGGATAGATCGTCCCCACTCCGGAGCCCCACGAGAGGGTCATGTTCCTTCCTCATTTTGTCCGCGGCATCATGTATTATTACGGAATAGATTTCCATGACCTTTCCCCCAATTCTTTCCTTCACATCTTGACGTTTGTCGTCATTGAGGGAGTCCTGGATTAGGGGGTATCCGAACAGCCGGACTATATACATCGTCCGGACTATTGGAGCATGAAGGTACAAGACTCAAGACTCCGGCCCGTGTCCGGATGGGACTCTCCTTTGCGTGGTAGACAAGCTTGGTGATCCGGATATTATATTTCCTTCCTTGTAACCGACTCCATGTAAACCCTAGCCCTCTCCGGTGTCTATATAAACCGGAGAGGATGGTCCTTAAAAGGCCGATCACAATTACAATCATACCATCATAGTCTAGCTTCTAGGGTTTAACATCTATGATCTCGTGGTAGATCTACTCTTGTACTACTCATATCTTCAATATTAATCAAGCAGGAAGTAGGGTTTTACCTCCATCGAGAGGGACCGAACCTGGGTAAACATTGTGTCCCTTGCTTCCTGTTACCATCAGCCTAAGATGCCCAGAGCGGGACCCCCTACTCGAGATCCACCGGTTTTGACACCGACATTGGTGCTTTCATTGAGAGTTCCTCTGTGTCGTCGCTTCGAGGCTTGATGGCACCTTCAATCATCAACAACACGGTCCAGGGCAAGACTTTTCTCCCCGGACAGATCTTTGTGTTCGGCGGCTTCACACTGCGGGCCAATTCGCTTGGCCATCTAGAGCAGATCGATAGCTACGCCCCCGGCCACCAGGTCAGGTTCGGAAACCTAAACTACACGACCGATATCTGCGGAGACTTGATCTTCGACGGAATCTGGCCTGTGCCAGGAGCGCTGGACAGTCATGATGAGCACGACCTAGACCTGCTGTCGGACAATGCTCGGGATATCACCCCTGTAGTGGCCCCGGACCTAAATCCGGAGCAGACTTCGTGGCCCAAGGACGGGTGGATGGACCCCGCTCTGTAGGCCGCACACTCATCGGCGATGGAGCCGAACACAGGTCTCACCCCTAGGGACGCCTGTGATTCCGGACCCCTGGGCTCGTATCCGGTTGTAGGTTCTAGTCCGCGCGCTCCCGACCCTGCCAAGCCTGGCTGGGCTCTGGTTATGGAGTTCACTGCTGCGGATATCTTCCAGCACTCGCACTTTGGTGACATGCTGAACTCATTAAAGTCTCTCTCTTTGTCAGGAAACTCTCGGCCGAACTATGTTCGGCTCGGATGGGAAGCTAGCGACGAAGGAATTCGTTGCCCACCCACCACCCACTTCATAGCCACAGTCGATGATTTGACCGACGTGCTTGACTTCGACTCCGAAGACATCGACGGTGTGGACGATGATGTAGGAGAAGAACAGGAACCACCACCCACGGGGCGGTGGACATCCACCTCTTCATATGACATATATAAGGTGGACACTCCGAAAGAAACCAATGGCGATGAGACAATGGAGGATAACCCCTCCAAGAAGAAAGCAGAGCATGGGCGTCGCCAGCGCTGCTCCAAGCCCCGCCACGGCAATACCGGCACCAGAGACGAAAACAATCGGGACGGTGCCGAAGATGAATACAACCCCGATCAGCCCGCCTTCGAGCAGGCCGAGCAGGTAGATGGGCAGGACAGCCGAGATGAACAGGCGATGAACGGGTATCCGGAAGAGGACAATTATATGACCCCCTCCGAAGATTAGATTAGCCTCGGCGATGACGAGTTCGGCGTGCCTGAGGACCACGCGGAGCAGGAGCGCTTCAAGCGCCGGCTTATTGCCACTGCGAGGAGCTTGAAGAAGAAGCAGCAGCAGCTTCAAGCTGATCAAGACCTTTTCACAGACAGATGGACAGAAGTCCTGGCAGCCAAGGAATATGGACTCAAGTGCCACACGGCTGACCGGCCGCCTCGAGATCGGGATAAAACGGCATATTAGCACGAATACCAGCCCGCTCCCCCACACCAGTTTACTACGGCCTGGGGATATAATCAGGACCTGCGTGATAGATTGGATAACAGTGCAAGACAACCAAGATCGATCTACGGATCACAGGGGCGCGCTGCAGCAAATGACGATGACCGTCATACCGGATACACTAACAATAAATCTGGCCGGGCCGGACACAACCAGCCAGGCTTAGTCGGACTGCACCGCGACATAGCCCGGCACAGAGGCGCCGCACACCCCCTCTACTTCACTGATGAAGTGATGGATCATGAATTCCCAGAAGGGTTCAAACACGTAAACGTCAAATCATACAATGGCACAACAGACCCCATGGTATGGATTGAAGATTTCCTTCTCCACATCCACATGGCCCGCAGAGACGATCTACACGCCATCAAGTATCTTCCCCTTAAGCTCAAAGGACCCGCCCGGCACTGGCTAAATAGCCTGCCCGCAAATTCCATTGGCAGTTGGGAAAACCTGGAAGACACATTCCTTGACAACTTCCAAGGCACATATGTGTGACCTCCGGATGCCGATTACTTGAGCCACATTACCCAACAGCCCAGAGAATCAGCCAGGAAATTCTGGACTCGGTTCCTAACTAAAAAGAACCAAATAGTTGACTGTCCGGATGCCGAAGCCCTAGTGGCTTTTAAGCATAATATCCACAATGAGTGGTTCGCTCGACAACTCGGCCAGGAAAAACCCAAGTCCATGGCACGACACTAATGACCCGCTTTTGCGTGGGCGAGGGCAGCTGGTTGGCTCGTAGCAGCACTACGCCACTTTCTGGCACCTCAGACGTCTGTGACAATAATGGCAAGCTATGGCGCAACAGACACAAGCGACAGAACAACGGCGATAACACCGAAGACACGGCAGTCAACGCCGGATTCAGCGGATCCAAATCTGGTCAGCGGAAGAAACCGTTCAAACGACACAATCAGGGACCGTCCTGTCTGGACCGCATACTAGAGCGCTCATGCCAAATTTATGGCACCCCAGACAAGCCAGGCAACCACACTAATAAAGACTGCTGGGTATTTAAACATGCCGGCAAAATAAACGCCGAAAACAAGGACAAGGGGCTGCACAGCAACGATGACGAAGAGCCCTAGCGTCCGAACGCGGGGGGACAAAAGAAATTTCCCCCCAGGTGAAAACGTACAACATGATCTACGCCACTCACATCCTCAAGCAAGAACGGAAGCGAGCACTACGGGATGTCTACGCGATGGAGGCAGTCGTCCCAAAATTCAACCCATGGTCAGCTTGTCCGATCACCTTTGATCGTAGGGATCATCCTACTAGCATCTGTCACGGAGGCTCAGCCACATTAGTCTTAGACCCAATCATCGACGGATTCCACCTCACGCGAGTCCTTATGGATGGCGGTAGCAGCCTGAACCTGCTTTACCAGGACACAGTGCGCAAAATGGGCATCGACCCTTCAAGGATCAAGCCCAAGAAGACCACCTTTAAAGGTGTAATTCCTGGAGTAGAGGCCCGTTGTACGGGCTCCATAACATTGGAAGTAGTCTTCGGATCTTTGGACAACTTCCGAAGCAAAGAGGTAATCTTCAATATCGTCCCTTTCCATAGTGGTTACCACGCACTTCTCGGACGAACCGCATTCGCTAGATTCAATGCGGTACCTCACTATGCATACCTTAAGCTCAAGATGCCAGGACCGCGCGGGGTCATAACAATCAACGGAAACATGGACTCTCTCTCTGTAAAGAGCATACTGCAGCCCTCGCGGCAGAAGTACAATGCGGCCTCCTCCGGCAAACCACCAATCCGGTGACGACAACCTCAAGCACCGTCAAGCGAGTCCGGAGCACCCGCCAACAGGATCACCAGGCACGCCAAGAGCGCGACTAGCAGTCCGGCCTCCGCTCAAATCCCATCAAACCAGCATTCGTGCAACGCGTACACAATTACGCACTCAAAATACCATGGGCACAGGGGGAGGCGCTGTTGGGGAACGTAGCAGAAATTCAAAATTTTCCTACGTGTCACCAAGATCTATCTATGGAGAAACCAGCAACGAGGGGAAGGAGAGTGCATCTACATACCCTTGTAGATCGCTAAGCGGAAGCGTTCAAGAGAACGGGGTTGAAGGAGTCGTACTCGTCGTGATCCAAATCACCGGAGATCCTAGTGCTGAACGGACGGCACCTCCGCGTTCAACACACATACAGCCCGGTGACATCTCACATGCCTTGATCCAGCAAGGAGAGAGGGAGAGGTTGAGGAAGACTCCATCCAACAGCAACACAACGGCGTGGTGGTGGTGGAGGAGCGTGGCAGTCCTGCAGGGCTTCGCCAAGCACCGCGAGAGAGGAGGAGTACTTGGGAGAGGGGGAGGGCTGCGCCAGAACTTTGGTGTGCGGCTTCCCTCCCACCCCTCCACTATTTATAGGTGGGGGGAAGAGGGGGCCGGCCCCCCTAGATCCCATCTTAGGTTGGGGGCGGCGGCCAAGGGGGGAGGAGTGCCTCCCAACTCAAGTAGAGGCCCTCCCCCTTCCCATGCGCATGGGCCTTGGGGGGCTGGTGCCCCTGGCCCATTAAGGCTAGGGAGCCCCCCTACAGCCCATGCTACTGTATTGGACGTGGTGGAACAATTTCCGGACCTCCGAACCCCTTCGGAATCCTCCGGAACCTTCTGGAAGCTTCCCGGTACAATACCGGAAAAACTCGAACTTTTCCAGGAACCCGAACAACAACTTTCCATATATAAATCTTTACCTCCGGACCATTCCGGAACTCCTCATGACGTCCGGGATCTCATCCGGGACTCCGAACAACATTTGGTAACCACATACAAACTTCCTTTATAACCCAAGCGTCATCGAACCTTAAATGTGTAGACCCTACGGGTTTGGGAACCATGCAGACATGACCGAGACGTTCTCCGGTCAATAACCAACAGCGGGATCTGGATACCCATGTTGGCTCCCACATGTTCCATGATGATTGAGGGAGTCCTGGACTAGGGGATGTCCGGATAGCCGAAATATCATCATCGGCCGGACTCCAAGACTATGAAGATACAAGATTGAAGACTTTGTCCCGTATCCGGATGGGACTTTCCTTGGCGTGGAAGGCAAGCTTGGCGATACGGATATGTAGATCTCCTACCATTGTAACCGACTCTGTGTAACCCTAGCCCTCCCCGGTGTCTATATAAACCGGATGGTTTTAGTCCGTAGGACAATAACGATAACAACAATCATACCATAGGCTAGCTTCTAGGGTTTAGCCTCCTTGATCTCGTGGTAGATCTACTCTTGTAATACCCACATCATCAATATCAATCAAGCAGGACGTAGGGTTTTACCTCCATCAAGAGGGCCCGAACCTGGGTAAAACATCGTGTCCCTTGTCTCCTGTTACCATCCGCCTAGACGCACAGTTCGGGACCCCCTACCCGAGATCCGCCGGTTTTGACACCGACATTGGTGCTTTCATTGATAGTTCCTCTATGTTGTCACCGATAGGCTCGATTGCTCCTTCGATCATCAACAACGACACGGTCCAGGGTGAGACTTTTCTCCCCGGACAGATCTTCATATTCGGCGGCTTTGCACTGCTGGCCAATTCGGTTGGCCATCTGGAGCAGATCGAAAGCTACACCCCTGGCCGTCAGGTCAGATTTGGAAGTCTGAACTTCACGGCTGACATCCGCGGAGACTTGATCTTCAATGGATTCGAGCCACAGCCGAGCGTGCCACACTGTCACGATGGGCATGATTTAGCTCTACTACCGGACAGTGCCCTGGAGGCCGCACACGAGTCCGCTCCGACCCTTGATTCGGAGCCAGCCGCGCAGATCGAGGACGGATGGTTAGACACCTCCTCGGGGGCTGCAACCTCTACGGTGATAGAGCCGAATACTGACGTTGTCCCTTCTGAAGCTCGCGACTCCAAGGTGCCGGACTCCTTGACGGACTCCGAACCTCCCGCGACACCACCAATTGAATCCGACTGGGCGCCGATCATGGAGTTCGCTGCTGCGGACATCTTTCAACACTCACCTTTTGGCGATGTTTTGAGCTCGCTAAAATATCTCTCATTATCAGGAGAGCCCTGGCCGGACTGCGGTCAGGACGGCTGGGATGCGGACGATGAAGAAATTCAAGACCCACTGACCACCCACTTAGTAGCCGCTGTCGATGATCTAACTGACATGCTAGACTTCGACTGCGACGACATCGACGGTATGGACGATGATGCCGGAGACGACCAAGAACCAGCGCCTACTGGGCACTGGAAAGCCACCTCATCATACGATATATATATGGTGGATATCCCAAAGGATGGGAATGGCGAAGAACAGCGGAGGAAGACCCCTCCAAGAAACAGCCCAAGTGCCGGCGTCAGCGGCGCCGCTATAAATCCCGCCACAGAAAGAATGGCGATTCCGTCACCGGAGACAATAATACCCCAGACAGTGCCGAAGATGACCCCCTCCAGCAAGATTCAGCGCAGGAGGACGGGGATGCCAGCCCTCACAAGAGGGTGGCAGACGATGAGGTAGAGGAAGATATTTACATGCCTCCCTCCGGAGACGAGGCAAGCCTCGACGACAACGAATTTGTCGTGCCTGAGGATCCCGTCGAACAAGACCATTTTAAACGCAGGCTTATGGCCACGGCAAACAGCCTCAAGAAAAAGCAGCAACAGCTTAGAGCTGATCAGGATCTGCTAGCCGACAGATGGACGGAAGTCCTGGCGGCCGAAGAGCATGAGCTCGGACGCCCCTCCAAAAGCTACCCCAAACGCAAGTTGCTCCCCGATTAGAGGAGGAGGCATATAAACCTGCATCACCAGAGCACAATACGGCTGACCTGCCACCTCGTGGCCGCGACAGAGAGGCCTCTAGGCCCTTCACTATAATCGTACCCCGACACCGCTCGAACAGCACAAGGCCACAGGGGAATGCTCCGGACTTGCGAGATATATTGGAGGATAAGGCAAGACAATCAAGATCGATCTACGGATCGCGTGGGCGCGCCATGATACATGACGACAACCATCGCGCCGGACACAATAAGTCTGGCCGGGCCGAACACAATAGACAAAGCTCGTTGGAGCTTCGTCGTGATATAGCCCAATACAGAGGCGTCGCACACCCACTATGCTTCACAGACGAAGTAATGGATCATCAACAGACGACACAACAGACCTGTAAATATCGAATCCTATGATGGCACAACAGACCCCGTGATATAGCCCAATACAGAGGCGTCGCACAACCACTATCCTTCATATCCACATGGCCCGTGGTGACAATCTTCACGCCATCAAATACCTCCCACTCAAGCTTAAAGGACCAGCTCGACATTGGCTTAACAACTTGCCAGCAGAATCAATTGGATGTTGGGAGGACCTGGAAGCCGCATTCCTTGATAACTTCCAGGGCACGTATGTGCGACCACCAGACGCTGACGACCTAAGCCACATAATTCAGCAGCCAGACGAATCGGCCAGACAATTCTGGACACGGTTCTTAACTAAGAAAAAACAAATCATCGACTGTCCGGATGCAGAGGCCCTCGCAGCCTTCAAACATAACATCCGCGACGAGTGGCTTGCCTGGCACCTGGGATAGGAAAAGCCAAAATCCATGGCAGGCCTCACATCACTCATGACCCGCTTTTGCGCGGGAGAGGACAGCTGGCTAGCTCGCAGCAACAACCTCAACAAAAATTCCAACAGTCCGGATAACAAGGATCCCAATGGCAGGTCACGTCGCAACAAGAATAAACGCCACATTAACGGTGACAATAATGAGGATACGACAGTCAACGCCGGATTCAGAGGCTCGAAACCCGGTCAGCGGAAGAAGCCATTCAAAAGAACTACTATGGGTCCGTCCAATTTGGACCGAATACTCGATCGCTCGTGCCAGATACACGGCACCCCCGAAAAGCCAGCCAACCACACCAACAGGGACTGTTGGGTATTCAAGCAGGCAGGCAAGCTAATCGCCAAAAACAATGACAAGGGGCTGCATAGAGATGACGAAGAAGAGACCCGACCACCGAACAACAAAGGACAGAAGGGTTTTCCCCCACAAGTGCGGATGGTGAATATGATATACGCAACCCACATACCCAAGAGGGAGCGGAAGCGTGCACTCAGGGACGTATACGCGATGGAGCCAGTTGCCCCGAAGTTCAACCCATGGTCCTCCTGCCCGATCACTTTTGATCGAAGGGACCACCCCACCAGCATCCGCCACGGCGGATTCGCCGCATTGGTTTTAGACCCAATCGTCGATGGATTTCACCTCACCAGAGTCCGGATGGACGGCGGCAGCAGCCTGAACCTGCTTTATCAGGACACAGTGCGCAAGATGGGCATAGACCCCTCAAGGATTAAACCCACAAAGACGACCTTCAAAGGCGTCATACCAGTGTAGAGGCCAATTGTACAGGCTTAGTCACACTGGAAGTGGTCTTTGGATCACCGAATAACTTCCGAAGCGAGGAGTTAATCTTCGACATAGTTCCGTTCCGCAGCGGCTATCATGCTCTGGTCGGACGGACCGCGTTTGCAAAATTCAACGCAGTGCCGCACTATGCATACCTCAAGCTCGAGATGCCAGGCCCTCGAGGAGTCATTACGGTCAACGGAAACACCAAGTGCTCCCTCCGAACGGAGGAACATACAGCGGCTCTCGCGGCAGAAGTACAATGCAGCCTCTTAAGGCAATTTTCGAGTCCGTCCGTTAAGCGACCGGACACGGCCAAACGCGCCCGAAGTAACCTACAACAAGACCACCTGGCGCGTTCCGAGCACGCGTAGCAATGCGACCCCAACCCCAGCCCTCGCAAGATCGCAAGACTGGCCCTTAGTGTACATCATTACGCTCTGGAGATACCATGGGCATAGGGGAAGGGGCACGACCACGACAGGCCCAGAATGCGGCTCAACCACATCAGGGGCTCCTAAGTGCATCATTTCTTTTTTTCTGTTTCCTTTTCTTTTCTTACCCACAGGACTCCGTTTACTAGAGGCCCTGTCCGGCAGTAGACCGACCGAACTCACGATGCAACAGCCAGGGGAGGAGAAAGGCTGCGACGAATATCCAGGTGGTCTCCCTTATGAGTATTTAATCTGTTTTATACACCACTCCGCAACCTACCCCTGGAGGGGGACATGTTTAACAGTCTAGTCCCTTGCTTATCGCACTATTTGTATCATTCTGCATTCATAGCAGTACTTCTTGAATAAAACAATGCAGCACCTTTTTGCTTATAATTGCATTTCTTTTTTATACATATGTTCGTTTACGGCATGTTGCATCCGTACACTTTGGTACGGCTAAAAAACACAATGGGCTTATGTTCCCCACATCATGGTGTGATAAGTCCGAACACTTTCACAAGTGCGGCACTCCGAACTTATAACATTATATGCATCAGCTCTGAATCATGTCTTGGGTCAACAGTTGGGTTTGCCCGGCTCCCATGTTTTGGTCACTTACGTTCTGTTGTATCGGCTAAGGTAGCACTGTGAGAACCACTGCGATTGTGCCCCAGTTGAGCTGGGTTAACACCTCAGTGGACAAAGCTAAAACTGACCGTCATGATGAGGCGAGAGCCGGTCGCTGTTTGAGAGGTTTTTTCGAGTCCCTAAAGACTTATGCCGCTTAGAGCGAGGAACCGGCTTTGTTCGGCCCAGGCGTGGATAGCGCCCTGAATTCGGTCATCCAAACACTAGGGGCTTCACCGAAATTTAAAATTATAGAATTCTATGGCTAAGTGAGAGTGTTCAAGCATTATAAGTCCGGTTGCCTAGTTTATCTTGTTGAGCGCCTCCCTAGATGGACCCAAATATGGGAACAAGAGTGCTCGAATTTATACCGAACAACCCAGCACTCGCGGCATGGGGGCTAAAGCTGACGACTTTCCATCTCTCAGATTTGATAAACAGCCGCACAGAAGGTAATATTTTAAATCAACAAACGTTGCTTAGCGCATATGAACAAGGTTTTATGCGCACAGGATAACAAAACGCGAGTTTACTCAAATATTACATCATTGGAGCACTCACCCGCAATAGTGCGGGCACCCTTCAGGACACTCTTATAATACATCTCGGGCGTACGATACTCCTTGCCCGACGGTGGCGCGTCTGTCACAAGCTTCTCAGCATCCATCTTGCCCCAGTGCACCTTAGCACGGGCAAGGGCCCGACGGGCACCCTCAATACAGGCGGATCACTTGATGACCTCAACCCATGGACACGCATCCACCAGCCGCCGCACTAGGCCGAAGTAGCTCCCAGGCATGGCCTCATTGGGCCACAGCCGAACTATGAGGCCCTTCATGGCCTGTTCGGCCACCTTGTGGAGCTCGACCAGCTGCTTCAGCTGGTCGCTAAGGGGAACCGGATGTCCGGCCTCAGCATACTGAGACCAGAAGACCTTGTCTGTCGCTCTCCCCTCCTCGGCCATGTAGAAAGCGGTAGCATCGGACATGCTGCGGGTCAGATCTGTGAACGCTCCTGGAGAGCTCCGAATTCGGGTAAGTAACACGTAATCCACATCCACATGCTTGCTTTGCATGAAAAATGCCTTAACCGACACTATTTTCTTCAATGCCTTGATTTCCTGGAGGGCCTTGTAGGCTTCGGCCTTAGCGGCTTTGGAACTCTCAAGAGCCGATGCAAGCTCGGACTCTCGAGTCTTCGAGTCACGCTCCAAACTCTCATGTTTTTCCACGAGAGCCTGGAGCTCTTGCTGTACCTCCGCCACCCGCGCCTCCTGCTTCTCTCGCTTGGTGCGCTCCGCCGCCGCGTTGCGTTCGGCCACGGACACTGCCTCCTTTAGGGTCGCCACCTCATTTGTGGCCCCTGCAATACACACGTTATCCTAGTCATTCTTTTTGCAACCAAATCCTTTTCTGTAAGGTATAATTTTAATAAGGTGCTACTCACCTTCTTTATCCTCGAGTTGCTTCTTGGCACGACCGAGCTCGTTCTCGGACCGCTCAAGGTTTTGCTTCAAAGCATTGACCTCCGCAGTCAGTGCGGCAGAGGTCAGCAGGGTAGCCTGCAATCCCATATGACTCCTGCGTATATCTTTTTAGATCCTCAGTCCGGTTTTTCTTTCCGAACACAGAACCGAGCATCAGGGGCTACTATCTATGTGGTACTATTTTACATATATTAATATTATTACCTCAAAGCCTGATAGAAGGCTGCTGTAGGCCTCGGTCAGCCCGCTTTTGGCGAGCTGGACCTTCTGAATCACCGCACTCATGATAGTGCGGTGTTCCTCCTCGATGGAAGCGCCGTTGAGCGCCTCCAGCAAGTTATCCGGCGCCTCCGGTTGGACGGAGGCCATCGGCGCCACGGTCTTGCCCTTCTTGCGAAGGGGCCGCCCACCAGACTCTGGAACCACTGCAGGTTCCCGTGCAGAGTCTGGCACGAAGTCCGGGAGGTTGTCCTATGCTACCTCCGGATCCTCCTCCTCCGGATGGGTCCCTCTCTGGGATCCCACCTCGACGTCGTCAGCGTCGCGGGGAGAAGAGGCGCTTGGAAGTGAAGTGTTGTTCACATCTGACGAACCCAAGGACCCGCTCGACGAAGCGGGAAGATCGTACTTGGGCGGACTGCAGGGTTGTATGCGGCGTTAGAAAGACACCAAGTGGCGAAAAGAAAAATCACGAAGTCATTCGGGAGTCCGGATACTTACGATCTCGCCAGGGGCTTGGCCCTCGGAGGCCAATCCTCGTCGTCGTCGCTGGAGTTGGCAGAACAGTCCGGGGGAAGAGTTCTTCCCTTCTTGGACCCTTCGGCCTCCCTCGTTGGGGAGGCCCTCCTTTTCTTCCCTCCCCCCACCGGGGGAGAGGCCCTTTTCTTCTTATCCTCGTTCTCGGGGGAAGAGTCCGCCTCGGAGTCATCGGACACCTGAAAACAGGAACTCTTTCGAGTAGCCGTGGCCTCCTTCTTGGCCTTCTTCTCCGGCACCACATGGGGTGCCGGAACCAGTAGCCCCGCCAGATGGGCATCCACTGGGTCTTCTGGCAAGGTAGTCAGACAGTTCATCTGCTCGGCCTTCTTCAGCCAGTCCTGTCAAAGGAAAGGGGAGTTTAGATCCCGCATAGAGTCAAACTATGAAAAGCAAGTATCCTGTAAAGGGTAAAATCATTTACCTTGTCAGCAGGACGCTGCGAGCGGAATCCGCGATCTTCGGTAGCGGATGCGGGGGCCTCGGCGCCCTTAAAAAGCACCTTCCAGGCATCTGCATACCTAGTGTCGAAGAGCCTGCTCAAGGTTCGGTGCTGAGCCGGATCGAACTCCCATAGTTTAAAGGCCCGTTGTTGGCACGGGAGGATTCGGCGGATGAGCATGACCTAGAGGACGTTGACGAGCTTGAGCTTCTTGTCCACCAGCTTCTGGATACAGGCTTGGAGTTCGGTCAGCTCCTCCGAATCACCCCAAGTCAGGCCACTCTCCTTCCAAGAGGTGAGCCGTGTGGGGATGCCAGATCTGAATTCGGGGGCTACTGCCCATTTAGGGTCACGCGGCTTGGTGATGTAGAACCACCCCGATTGCCACCCCTTGATGGTTTCCACGAAGGCGCCCTCGAGCCAAGTAACGTTGGGTATCTTTCCCACCATGGCGCCTCCGCACTCCGCTTGATTCCCCTTCATGACCTTCGACTTGACATTGAAGACCTTGAGCCACAAGCCGAAGTGGGGCTGGATGCAGAGGAAGGCCTCGCACACGACGATAAACGCCGAGATGTTGAGGATGAAATTCGGGGCCAGATCACGGAAATCCAGGCCGTAGTAGAACATGAGCCCCCGGACAAATGGGTGAAGTGGGAAGCCCAGTCCGCGGAGGAAATGGGGAAGGAATACCACCCTCTCATGGGGCCTGGGGGTGGGGATGAGCTGCCCCTTGTTGGGGAGCCGGTGCGTGATGTCGCTGGACAGGTATCCGGCGCCGCGCAGTCTCTCGATGTGCCCCTCCGTGACGGAGGAGGCCATCCATTTGCCTCCCGCTCTGGACATAGCTGGAGGAGGTCAAGGCAGGATGTGCGGATTTGGGCTCTGGAGCTCGAGTGCACGGAGATGGATAAGCAAAGGAGGAAGAAGACGTAGGTGAAAAGGTGGATCCTTATCCCCTTATATATGGACGGACGAAACTATGCGTCCCCACCGGTCTGGTAAAACTCGCTTTTCTCCCAAGCGCCGCAATCAATGGCGCGGTGGGTTACCCACGTACGTATTGATGAGAATCCCGGAATAGGGGGAACACGATCTCTGCTTTGACAAGACGTGCCAAGGAAACCGCTTCGCTAAACGCGCTGAGGCGGTATAATAAAAATGATTCAAGTAAAGGCTTGGTTGTGGTGTGATGTCACGCCACGAAATACGTTAGCAGATTGAACTTGTGCAAATATTATTCTCTCTACGGTGGAATGTGGAATTTATTTTGCAGAGCCGAACACTATCCTGGTGTTCACAATCTTCTACAAATTATTCGGAGGAGGAACCCACCTTGCAATGCCGAAGACAATATGCGCGCCGGACTCATTGTCATTGAAGCCTGGTTCAGGGGCTACTGAGGGAGTCCTGGACTAGGGGGTGTCCGGATAGCCAAACTATCATCATCGGCCGGACTCCAAGACTATGAAGATACCAGATTAAAGACTTTGTCCCGTGTCCAGATGGGACTTTCCTTGGCGTGGAAGGCAAGCTTGGCGATACGGATATGTAGATCTCCTACCATTGTAACCGACTCTGTGTAACCCTAGCCCTCTCCGGATGGTTTTAGTCCGTAGGACAACAACGATAACAACAATCATACCATAGGCTAGCTTCTAGGGTTTAGCCTCCTTGATCTCGTGGTAGATCTACTCTTGTAATACCCACATCATCAATATCAAGCAAGCAGGACGTAGGGTTTTACCTCCATCAAGAGGGCCCGAACCTGGGTAAAACATCGTGTCCCTTGTCTCCTGTTACCATCCGCCTAGACGCACAGTTCGGGACCCCCTACCCGAGATCCGCCGGTTTTGACACCGACAATGATCTCATCGAATGAACCACGATGTCAAGGACTCAATCAATCCCATATACAATTCCCTTTGTCTAGCGGTATTGTACTTGCCCGAGATTCGATCGTCGGTATGCCGATACCTTGTTCAATCTCGTTACCGGCAAGTCTCTTTACTCGTTCCGTAACACATCATCCCGTGATCAGCCCCTTGGTCACATTGTGCAGATTATGATGATGTCCTACCGAGTGGGCCTAGAGATACCTCTCCGTCACACGAAGTGACAAATCCCAGTCTCGATTCGTGCCAACCCAACAGACACTTTCGGAGATACCTGTAGTGCACCTTTATAGCCACCCAGTTATGTTGTGACGTTTGGTACACCCAAAGCATTCCTACAGTATCCGGGAGTTGCACAATCTCATGGTCTAAGGAAAAGATACTTGACATTAGAAAAGCTTTAGCATACGAACTACGATCTTTGTGCTAGGCTTAGGATTGGGTCTTGTCCATCACATCATTCTCCCAATTTTGTGATCCCGTTATCAATGTCATCCAATGTCCATGGTCAAGAAACCGTAACCATCTATTGATCAACGAGCTAGTCAACTAGAGGCATACTAGGGACATGGTGTTGTCTATGTATCCACACATGTATCTGAGTTTCCTATCAATACAATTATAGCATGGATAATAAACGATTATCATGAACAAGGAAATATAATAATAACTTATTTATTATTGCCTCTAGGGCATATTTCCAAGAGGCGCCGCAGTGTCTCATTCAACAGTGCGGTATCACCGCAACATACCTTCATAACCTTTCCTTTTACCTTTCAGGACATTGCTTTAGGGCAGCCTCTCCAGAAGATCCGGATTGTCGGACTTACATAGGAGAGAAAACCAAGGAGGTAACAGGCTTTGCGCATCAAAGGAAATACCCAGGTGGATTCTGTTCATGATCATTATACCTGTTTCATATACCTACATGCAGCCTGCCCTTGGATAGGACATGTTAAATAGTCCTATTTACTTATGCTTAAATGCACCCATTGTAAACATACGCTTAAACGTATTATTCATCAATGGGAAATCATATATAGCGTCAGCTTATTATTCCTATTTGCACATTTTTCTATAAATGTTTATTTACTGTTGCATCCATACACTTTGGTACGTTTATTTTGCCAGGGGCTTCTTATGGCACCCTGCAATGCGGCAAGCAAAGTCCGAACACTTTCAACAGTGCGGCACCCCGAACTTATAACATTATATGCATCAGCTCTGAATCGTGTCTTGGTCTACAGTTGGGTTAGCCCGGCTCCCTTGTTTTGGTGCCTTACGTTTCGTTATATCGGCTAAGGTAGCGCAAGGAGAACTACTGTGATTGTGTCCCAGTTCTTCGGGACGAGCACCTCAGTAGAGAAAGCCGAAAACTGACCAGCATGATGTGGTGAGAGCTGGTCGTTGTTCGAGAGGTCTTAAAATCCTTAAAGATTTTTCTGCTTTAGGCGATGAATTGGCTTCGTCCGATCTAGGCGTATATAGCGCCCCACTTCGGCCTTCCGGATTCTAGGGGCTTCACCGAAATTTAAAATTGTAGACTTCTATGTCTAAGTGAAAGTTATAAAGCTGCATAGTCCGATTGCCTTGTTCGCTGCACCGGACACCTCCTTAAGGGACCAAACATTTGGATAAAGAGTGTCCGGGTTTTCCACGAACACCCCAGTACTAGTTACGTGGGGGCGGAAGCCAACGACTGGCCTACTTTCAGAATTTTATAAACAACTGCACAGAAGGTAATATTTTAAATAACAAAAGCGCTACATAGCGCAAGTAACTTCGTCCTTAAATTACAAACATGACAGAAATGAATTCATTCTAAAATTACGTCCTTGGTACATTCATCGGCCACAAGGCAAGCGCCCTCCATAACGCCATCATAATACTTCTCCCGATAGCGATGCGCCTTGCCCTCCGGCGGCCCTCCTTCACCAGCTTCTCCACCTCCAGCTTGCCCCAATGCACCTTCGTGCGGGCAAAGGCCCGGCGGGCACCCTCAATGCAAACAGATCGCTTGATGACTTCAAGCCGCGGACAGGCATTCACCATCCGCTTGATCAGGCCGAAGTAGCAGGTGTTGGGGAACGTAGTAATTTCAAAAAAATTCCTACGCACACGCAAGATCATGGTGATGGCATGGCAACGAGAGGGGAGAGTGTAGTCCACGTACCCTCGTAGACCGTAAGCGGAAGCGTTATGACAACACGGTTGATGTAGTCGTACGTGTTCACGATCCGACCGATCCAAGTACCGAACGTACGGCACCTCCGAGTTCAGCACACATTCAGCTCGATGACGATCCCCGGACTCCGATCCAGCAAAGTGTCGGGGATGTGTCCTCTCAGCACGACGGCGTGGTGACGATGATGATGCTCTACCGGCGCATGGCTTCGCCTAAACTCCGCGACGATATGACCGAGGTGGAATATGGTGGAGGGGGGCACCGCACACGGCTAAGGAACGATCCGTAGATCAACTTGTGTGTTATGGGGTGCCCCCCTGCCCCTGTATATAAAGGAGCAAGGGGGGAGGAGGCTGGCCCTAGGAGGGGGCGCGCCAAGTGTGGAGTCCTACTAGGACTCCCTAGTCCTAGTAGGATTCCACCTCCCTTGTTGGAGTAGAAGGGGAAAGAGGGGGAGAGGAAGAAGGAAAGGGGGGCTGCGCCCCTTGTCCAATTCGGACCAGAGGGGGGGCGCAGGCCTCCTTCCTTTTGGCCTCTCTCCTCTATTCCCGTATGGCCTGATAAGGCCCATATACTCCCCGGCGAATTCCTGTAACTCTCCGGTACTCCAAAAAATACCCGAATCACTCGGAACCTTTCCGAACTCCCAATATAGTCGTCCAATATATCGATCTTTATGTCTCGACCATTTCGAGACTCGTCATGTCCCCGATCTCATCCGGGACTCCGAACTCCTTTGGTACATCAAAACTCATAAACTCCTAATATAACTGTCATCGAAACCTTAAGCGTGCGGACCCTACAGGTTCAAGAACTATGTAGACATGACCTAGAACTATTCTTGGTCAATAACCAATAGCGGAACCTGGATGCCCATATTGGCTCCTACATATTCTATGAAGATCTTTATCGGTCAAACCGCATAACAACATACGTTGTTCCCTTTGTCATCGGTATGTTACTTGCCCGAGATTCGATCGT
Source organism: Triticum aestivum (assembly GCF_018294505.1). Lineage (NCBI taxonomy): Eukaryota > Viridiplantae > Streptophyta > Magnoliopsida > Poales > Poaceae > Triticum > Triticum aestivum. The sequence goes on along the minus strand of NC_057807.1, from coordinate 668,074,877 downwards.
CGGTATCCAATACCTAGTTCAATCTCGTTACCGGCAAGTCTCTTTACTCGTTACGTAATGCATCATTCCATAACTAACTCATTAGCTACATTGCTTGCAAGGCTTATAGTGATGTGCATTACCGAGAGGGCCCAGAGATACCTCTCTAACAATCGGAGTGACAAAACCTAATCTCGAAATACGCCAACCCAACATGTACCTTTGGAGACACCTGTAGTACTCCTTTATAATCACCCAGTCACGTTGTGACGTTTGGTAGCACCCAAAGTGTTCCTCCGGTAAACAGGAGTTGCATAATCTCATAGTTACAGGAACATGTATAAGTCATGAAGAAAGCAATAGCAACATACTAAACGATCAAGTGCTAGGCTAACGGAATGGGTCATGTCAATCACATCATTCTCCTAATTATGTGATCCCATTAATCAAATGACAACACATGTCTATGGTTAGGAAACATAACCATCTTTGATTAATGAGCTAGTCAAGTAGAGGCATACTAGTGACTATATGTTTGTCTATGTATTCACACATGTATTATGTTTCCGATTAATACAATTCTAGCATGAATAATAAACATTTATCATGATATAAGGAAATAAATAATAACTTTATTATTGCCTCTAGGGCATATTTCCTTCAGCAGGTGGGCAGGGGCTCACCGGGCCACATCCGGACTATGAAATCCTTCATAACCACTTCGGCTGCCCTGTGGAGTTCAACTAACTATTTCAGTTGGTCACTCAGAGGCATTGGATGTTCGGCCCCAGCATACTGGGACCAGAACAGCTTCTCCGTTGAGCTCCCTTCCTGGGCATGGTAGAACTCCGCGGCATCTGATCCACTGCGTGGCAGATCTGCGAATGCCCCTGGAGAGCTCCGAACTCGGGTAAGTAAAGGAAATGCCTCCTCCACATGTTTGCTTTGCATAAAGAATTGCTTTCCCGCCGCTATCTTTTTGGCCTCCTGGAATTCAAGCGGTGCCTTCTCAGCTTCAGCCTTGGCGTCTTTCATACTCGCTAGGGCCTTCGCAAGCTCGACCTCTTTTGCCTTAAGCTCATGCTCCACGGACTTGAACTTTTTGCCGAGCTCCTAGAGCTCTTGCTGTACCTCGCCCACTCTAGCATCTTGCTTTTCGCGCTCCTTGCGTTCCAAGGCCGCCTTGTGTTCGGCCCCGGACATCGCTTTCTTTAGAGAGGCCACTTCAGATGTGGCCCCTGTTACAAAATCACGACGGTTCGTCGTTAGAATAACCAATTTTATATACCCTTCATCATGTGAGAGCGGGGAATCAGTCACCTTTGCTCTCTTCGAGCTGCCTCTTTGTGAGGTCGATCTCTCCCTGCGCCTGCTCCAGATCCCGTTTTAGTCGGCTATCTTGGCTGTGCGTACAACAGCAGCAAGCAGCACAACCTGCTTATTCACATTCACACTTATTATTAGACTCCTGCGGATTATAATTGACCCTCTGTTTGGTTTTTCCTTCCGAACACCAAACAGAGTATCAGGGGCTACTACCTATCGGGTGGTAATTTCACACATTTTTATTACTTACCTCAAAGCCTATCAGGAGGCTGGTGCAAGCTTCGGTTAGTCTGCTCTTGGCGGACGAAACCTTCTGAATCACCGCACTCATAAGACTACGGTGCTCTTCATCCATCGAAGCGCCGCGAAGCACTTCCAGCAGACAATCCAACGCCTCGGGCATAGCAGAAGTCCTCAGCATAGACGGCTCGCCCTCCTTAACGAGGGGCTGTCCGCCTAAGTCCGGAACCATTGAAGGCTCCGGAACAGTGTTCGGTTGAGAGCCCGGCCTACTGTGGCTCTCACCGACACGATCCGGAGGGATCTTGAACCCTGCGTGTCCGACATCTGGAATGCCGCCTTGGGGCGCCTCCAGAGCCACCTCCCCCCGTTCTGGGAGCCTTTGGGACAACACCTCCGTGTCATCTGCGGGGTTACGAGTGGTGGCCATCGGGAGCGAGTTCATCTCCCAATCGTTCAGGGATCAATCCGAAGAAGATACCTCAGGATGAACCCTGCCCGGACTGCATATATGTTCGGCGTTATAAAAAGACTGTGAAGTAAAAGTCATTACAGAGTGCGGATACTTACGATCGCACTAAGGGCTTCTTCCTGGGCAGCCACCCCTCCTCGCTATCGGTTGGGGTGGCGGAGTAGTCCGGAAGGGACGATTTTCCCTTCTTAGACGTCCCAGCCTCCCCCTCCGGGGTGGCCTTCCTATTTTTCTTCCCCCCCAATACGGGGAGGTGGAGTTTCTTCTTCTTTTCCCCCGCCTCCACGGGAGGAATCTGCCTCATCGTCATCGGACGACGAGGGTATGATGGCCTTGCGCCGGGGCCTCTCCTGGCCCCCTGGTCCGCCACTAGTAGAAAAGGGGCCAATGGTCCAGGACGGTCCAGCCCATTAGTCCCGGTTCAATCCAGAACCGGGACCAATGGGGGCATTGGACCCGGTTCGTGAGCCCCAGGGGCCGGCCGGGCCATGTGGGCCATTGGTCTCGGTTTGTCTGGACCTATTGGTCCCGGTTGGTGGGACGAACCGGGACCAATGGCCCTCGCTCCTGGCCCACCACCATTGGTCCCGGTTGGTGGCCTGAACTGGGACCAAAGGACGACCATTAGTCCCGGTCCATTCCACCAACCGGGACTAAAGGGTTGGTCCTCGTTGCGGCCAAAGTTTAGTCCCACCTGGCCAACCGGAGGGGAATCAGACCGGTTTATAAGCCCCTCCCTCTCTGCCTTATTGAGCTCCTGTGAAAATGAAAATAGATGCCATTATATAGGGAATTTAGGCTAAATTAATTCGAATTTCTCTTGAAATTTGTTATGAATTTAATTTGAATTTCCTCTATAAGCGCATCTATGCTCATTTCTGAGTAGCTTTTTATATAGCTTTTTTTTCTTTTCTGCTATATTTATTTTTTTCTTTTTATTTCTGAGTTGTAATAAGTCATTAAAAATAAGCATCTATGCTCATTTTTTAGTAAAGTTAATCATAACTATTTTTTCTTCTATTTATTTTTGAATTGTAATAAGTCATTAAAAATAAGCAACTATGCTCATATTTTAGTAAAGTTAATCACAACTATTTTTTCTTCTTTTTATTTCTGAGTTGTAATAAGTCATTAAAAATAAGCATCTATGCTCCTTTTTTAGTACAGTTAATCACAACTATTTTTTGCTTCAATTCATTTCTG
>NC_057807.1:668070090-668070898 GCF_018294505.1 Triticum aestivum | reverse complement strand
TGCTCATATTTTAGTAAAGTTAATCACAACTATTTTCTTTTCTTTTTATTTCTGAGTTGTAATAAGTCATTAAAAATAAGCATCTATGCTACTTTTTTAGTACAGTTAATCACAACTATTTTTTGCTTCAATTCATTTTTGAGTAGTTTTCTATATAGTTTTTTTTCTTTTCAGCTATATTTATTTTTTTCTTTTTATTTCTCAGTTGTAATAAGTCATTAAAAATAAAAAAGAGGCGCAATGCTTGTTAATTTGCTTCAAGCCTTTAGAAATAGTGTCAACTGCACTGCACATAGCTCTATGCAGTCTACCGTATTCCTCAAGGCTTGAAGCTAACCAACGTGCAGGAGCATTGGGCCTCTTCGTCATCGTCTCTGCACTCAGGGCTTATAAACAGCTGCGAGTGCCTCTCGCTTGGCGAGGTGGGACTAAAAAAACAGCTGCAGGAAGAATCAACAAAAAAACAGCTGCAGAAAATAAAAAAGTAGTTAGACGGGTCCATTGGTACCGGTTGGTGGCATCAACCGGTACCAATGCCGCTCTTTGGTCCCGGTTGGTGGAATCAACCAGGACGAATGCCACTCTTTAGTCCCGGTTGGAGCCACCAACCGGGACCAAAGGTCTTCGTTTCCCGCCCTTTGGGCTGCTAAAAAGAGGCCTTTGGTCCCGGTTGGTGGCACCAACCGGGACTAAAGGGTTGGTCCTCGTTGCGGCCAAAGTTTAGTCCCACCTGGCCAACCGGAGGGGAATTAGACCGGTTTATAAGCCCCTCCCTCTCTGCCTTATTGAGCTCCTGTGAAAATGAAAA
>NC_057807.1:668066872-668067766 GCF_018294505.1 Triticum aestivum | reverse complement strand
CGCCGGCCGTCACCGTCATTTTTTTTGTTAGATTTAATTAGATTTTTTTGTTAGGTTAGATGTGTGTAGTAATTTATATGTAGTTCATAGATTTTGTTGTTAGATTAGATTTTTTTTTGGTTAGATTAGATGTGTAGCAATTAATTTGTTTATATTATGTTAGATTTTTTGTTAGATTAATTAGATTTTTTTGTTAGATTAGATGTGTGTAGTAATTTAGATATGTAGTTCATAGATTTTTTTTGTTAGATTAGATTTTTTTGGTTAGATTAGATGTGTAGTAATTAATTTGTTTATATTATGTTAGATTTTTTTGTTAGATTAAGTAGATTTTTTTTGTTAGATTAGATGTGTAGTAATTTTGATACGTAGTTCATAGATTTTTTTTGTTAGATTAGATTTTGATATATAGTTTAGATGTGTAGTAATAAGAAGTAGTTTATATATAGTTGTTAGATTAGATGTGTAGCAATTAATGATTTTTTTGTTAGATTAGATGTGTAGTAATAAGAAGTAGTTTATATATAGTTGAACTATCTAGTTGATTTAATAAACTAATTTATTTTACTATATATAGAAGTAGTTTGTTTTTAGTAAGTACTACTTATTTATTTATAGTAAGTGCTTAGTAGTTGAACTAGATAGTTGATTTAATTAATAAAACTACTTTTATTTAACTATATATAGAAGTAGTTGCCGCATCGACGTCGGCGATGCCTATCCCGCATCCTCGTCGTCGTCGACTCGGCGGTGGAGGCCTGCTTGATCAGGGCCATGTTCGGGACTGGGCTCCGCCGGGCTGGTATTGGGAGGTGCTACCTTCCGGGGGACGTAGGTTGGTGAGGAGGCAGCCCGTTGTTGACCCGATCCTTGTTTGGTGGCGGTCGCGTGGGC
>NC_057807.1:667749910-667760596 GCF_018294505.1 Triticum aestivum | reverse complement strand
ACATATTCTAGTCTTGCCGTAGATGCCTTTTTGGAAATTCCCCGACGATCACGGATCACAGCTCCACATGAGCCTGTGTAATCAACCTCAGTAAATGACCCATCAACATTTAAAATTTGTTATCGAGAAACACCGGCCACTTGTTGATTTTAGGCGTGGGTTTCTGTGTAAACATCATGATAATTTATACTCAACTAGCATGATAACTTGTGTTGTAGCACACGCATGGTAACTTTTTATCCGAAAAATATTCATCAGAATATACCAACATGGGATCTAGTTTCAAATATCTCGTCACGACGAATCTTCTATGTGAGAACAATTTTTGGTCGGAGCGACGATTTGAACTACAAAACATTTTGAATTATAATTTTAAATGGAAAGATTTTTTGTTTTTTCTGCATGCAACTTTGTTTTTTTTAATTAGAGGAAAGACTCTTCGGTGCATGCACATTCTTATTAAAAAAAACAACTGCCCACACATATTGAGAGAAGGCTTGTTTGGATCTGATCGAAGGAATCATTCGGATCTGACGCTAAAAACCAAAATGTTTGATGGTTATTACGGTCCATAATTTAAACAAATTACATGGTTCACTGGTTTTTTTACTATAAATCCCGGAGGTTCATCAACCCAACTACTATTGCAATTATTAAAAAATGAAATTCAACTACCTCATAAGCAACAGAATTAGCATCATGAAAGCAACCCTTAAAGATGACCTTCTATGCGGAGCATCCCAAGGTCATTCCCATGGACCTACATACGTCTCCCACGACATCACTTGGACCAATGACAAAAGCTCGAGCAAAGGCTACAGAAAAGGCTATAGAAGATAAGGTGAACTCGCTCCTCTCCGAACTACCCTTTCCTACACATGAGACATGGCTACTACCTCAAACGAAAACCCTATGTGTGATCAGGTACTTAGAGGAAGGCCATGGAGCATTTACATCCAACGGACAAGACGGCGTGGACACCAAGTACAAGGAGCGAGAAAAAAAGCAACCTAGAAGTCTCCAGCCGCCGGACGACCGACCACGACCGAACGACCGATGCCTGAAGCTCCAACCAGCCGGACAAGGCCAAGCCAGCGAACTCTACAGCGGCAGGACGTCGGACGACCGACACATCCTAGCACCCGGACGACCGAGCCCCACCGGACGACCGGTACCACCACACCCGAGCCAAAACATCGGAAGCATGGGGATCTTCGGACGACCGACCGCGACCGGACGTCCGACAAATCCTGACCAAAGCCAAAACGTCGGACTTCCGACCAGTCCGGGACGTCTGGACCCTCGCGAGCCATCGGACGACCGGTGACGGTCGGACGTCCGATGCCTGTGTGTTGATAGCGTGTTGGGCCGAAGCCCATGTACCCCTTCGTCCACTTAGACTATAAATAGACATGCTCCTCCCTCTTTCTAGGGTTCGCAAAGGTTTAGCTCATTTTTGTGTGAGAGCTTTGCTCATCCTCTAGGTTACTTCTCCTTTGGAGTCCACGACCTCTTCAGAGAAGATCCCCTAAGCGGATCCAAGACCCCATCACGGGAAGAGCCCTCAAGACCTCCTCACGAAGAAGACCTTTGTATAATCCTTTGTTGACTTTGGATCGTGTATCACTCTTTGTGTTTAAAGGATCTAGCATATGTGTGATCGAATCTTATTGGTTTGAGTGATTCCTCTCCTCGGGTTTCCCTCGTGTTCTTCGTACGATTCCCTCTAATCGTGAAAGATCAGGCATCTAGGGTTCCACCCTACATCATCTTGGTATCATGAGCCACGTTGATCATGATTTTGGAGCCCCTACCCTCGTTTTTCTAGCCTAATTTTGTTGTATTCTTCCCCAAATTCGAAAATTCCCCACAAAAATAGCCCCCAATTTTTTTGTGATTTGTTGGTGTGATGAAGTTTTGTTGGATTTGATCCATGGATTTGCTTTGCATCGAGTGGATCTAGCTTTCCCCCATCATCTCCCCCATTTCCATCCACAAAATCGCCCAATTTTGCCCAAATTTCACCTCCACATCTCGAAAACCTGAGTTCATCCCATGCCCGAAATCGCCCAGGCACCGGATGTCCGATAGCGACTGGACGTCCGACGATGTCCGAGTTTCCTGACGAAACTAAAAAATTTCAGTTCGGCCTCCACCACCGTTCCACTCCACTTCCACATACGCACTCCCATACCACTTCCGCAGTGCCACGCCATTCACAACACCCCGATACCTCAACCTACCCAGCCACCATCGCTTTCCGCAACCACCCTTGCTCACCCGTTTCACACTCCGACAAGTTTTGACATTTGGTCTTTGAGATCTGAGTCGCAGTTTCCGTTTCCTAACGTGTTTCGGATACTTAGGACGGTTCGACAACGACATCTCCACCGCTCATTTTCATCATCGACATCGACTGCTACACAATTTTGACACCTCGACCGTAAGGTAACCTCCATATCATCTTGGTATCGTGGTATCCTTTGATGGTACATTCTTGTCATTACATTGATCACCCCTTAGCCCATTTTGCGTACCTTACCTATCGAGACTAGCCATTTGAGTATTTTCGGCAACGTTGATGACCCATAAGTATATGGCGTCAATTGTAGTTTCGATAAATAAGAGTGTCGAACCCAATGAGGAGCATAAGGAAATGACAAGTGGTTTTCGGTAAGGTAATGTCTGCAAGTGCTAAAATTGTAAGTAGCGGAGTAGTTTGATAACAAGATAATTTGTAACGAGCAAGTAACGATAGTAGTAACAAAAGTGAAGCAAGGTAGACCAATCCTTTTGAGGCAAAGGACAGGCCAAAACGGTCTCTTATGATAAGCAAAGTGTTCTTGAGGGTACACGGGAATTTCATCTAGTCAGTTTTATCATGTTGCCTTAATTCATGTTCGCTACTTTGATAATTTGATATGTGGGTGGTGAAGGAAATATGCCCTAGAGGAAATAATAAAGTTATTATTTATTTCCTTATTTCATGATAAATGTTTATTATTCATGCTAGAATTGTATTAACCGGAAACATAATACATGTGTGAATACATAGACAAACATAGTGTCACTGGTATGCCTCTACTTGACTAGCTCGTTAAGCAAAGATGGTTAAGTTTCCTAACCATAGACATGGGTTGACATTTGATTAACGGGATCACATCATTAGGAGAATGATGTAATTGACTTGACCCATTCCGTTAGCTTAGCACTTGATCGTTTAGTATGTTGCTATTCCTTTCTTCATGACATATACATGTTCCTAAAACTATGAGATTATGCAACTCCCGTTTACCGGAGGAACACTTTGCGTGCTACCAAACGTCACAACGTAACTGGGTGATTATAAAGGAGATCTACAGGGATCTCCAAAGGTACATGTTGAGTTGGCGTATTTCGAGATTAGGATTTGTCACTCCGATTGTCGAAGAGGTATCTCTAGGCCCTCTCGGTAATGCACATCACTATAAGCCTTGGAAGCAATATAGCTAATGAGTTAGTTGCGGGATGATGCATTACATAACGAGTCAAGAGACTTGCCGATAACGAGATTGAACTAGGTATTTAGATACCGACGATCGAATCTCGGGCAAGTAACATACCGATGACAAAGGGAACAACGTATGTTGTTATGCGGCTTGACCGATAAAGATCTTCGTAGAATATGTAGGAGTTAATATGAGCATCCAGGTTCCACTATTGATTATTGACCGGGAACGTGTCTCGGTCATGTCTACATAGTTCTTGAACCCGTAGGGTCCGCACGCTTAAGGTTTCGATGACAATTATATTATGAGTTTATGAGTTTTGATGTACCGAAGGTTGTTTGGAGTCCCGGATGTAATTACGGACATGATGAGGAGTCTCGAAATGGTCGAGACATGAAGATTGATATATCGGAAGCCTATATTTGGATGTTGGAAGTGTTCCGGGTGAAATCAGGATTTTACCGGAGTACCGGGGGTTACCGGAACCCCACCGGGGTATTAGTGGGCCTACATGGGCCTTAGTGGAAATAGAGGGCATTAAGGGGAGTGTGGGGCGCCCCCCCCAAGTCCCAAACCGAATTGGTTTAGGGCAAGGGGGCCGGCCCCCCTCTTTCCTTCTCCTCCTCTCCCTTTCCTTTCCCCTTCTCCTAGTCCAACAAGGAAGGAGGGACTCCCCATGGCGCGCCCCCTCCTAGGCTGGCTGCCCCCTCCCCCCTTGCTCCTTTATATACGGGGCAGAGGAGCACCTCTACACACAACAATTGATCTCTTGATCTCTTAGCCGTGTGCGGTGCCCCCCTCCACCATATTCCACCTTGGTAATATTGTAGCGGTGCTTAGGCGAAGCCCTGCATCGGTAGCATCATCAACACCGTCATCACGCCGTCGTGCTGACGGAACTCTCCCGCAAAGCTCTGCTGGATCGGAGTTCGTGGGACGTCATCGAGCTGAACGTGTGCTGAACTCAGAGGTGCCGTACGTTCGGTACTTGGATCGGTCGGATCGTGAAGACGTACGACTACATCAACCGTGTTGTGCTAACGCTTCCACTTACGGTCTACGAGGGTACGTGGACAACACTCTCCCCTCTCGTTGCTATGCATCACCATGATCTTGCATGTGCGTAGGAAATTTTTTGAAATTACTACGTTCCCCAATAGTGGTATCAGAGCCTGGTTTTATGCGTAGATGTTATATGCACGAGTAGAACACAAGTGCGTTGTGGGCGATACAAGTCATAATGCTTACCAGCATGTCATACTTTGGTTCGGCGGTATTGTTGGATGAAGCGGCCCGGACCGACATTACGCGTACGCTTACGCGAGACTGGTTCTACTGACATGCTTCGCACATATGTGGCTGGCGGGTGTCAGTTTCTCCAACTTTAGTTGAACCGAGTGTGACTACGCCCGGTCCTTGAGAAGGTTAAAATAGCACTAACTTGACGAACTATCGTTGTGGTTTTGATGCGTAGGTAAGAACAGTTCTTGCTCAGCCCGTAGCAGCCACGTAAAACTTGCAACAACAAAGTAGAGGACGTCTAACTTGTTTTTGCAGGGCATGTTTTGATGTGATATGGTCAAGACGTGATGAGATATAAGTTATTGTATGAGATGATCATGTTTTGTTGAAGTTATCGGCAACTGGCACAAACTTTATGGTTGTCTCTTTATTGCATAAGATGCAAGCGCCAAATAATTGCTTTACTTTATCGCTATGCGATAGCAATAGTTGCAAGAGCAATAGTTGGCGAGACGACCATGTGATGACACATTGATATATATCAAGATGATGTAGATCATGGTGTCGTGCCGGTGATGATAGATATCATGACAATACTTTGGAGATGGAGATCAAAGGCGCAAGGCCATGTCATGTCATGTCACTTATTTTGATTGCATATGATGTTTATCTTTTATACATCTTATTTTTCTTAGTTCGACGGTAGCTTTATAAGATGATCTCTCACTAAATTTCAAGGTATAAGTGTTCTCCCTGAGTATGCACTGTTGCGAAAGTTCTTCGTGTTGAGACACCACGTGATGATCGGGTGTGACAGGCTCTACGTTCAAATACAATGGGTGCAAAACTGTTGCACACACGGAATACTCAGGTTCAACTTGATGAGCCTAGCATATACAGATATGGCCTCGGAACACTGAGACCGAAAGGGCGAGCGTGAATCATATAGTAGATATGATAAACATAGTGATGTTCACCGTTGAAAACTACTCCATCTCACGTGATGATCGGACATGGTTTAGTTGATTTGGATCACGCGATCACTTAGATGAATAGAGGGATGTCTATCTAAGTGGGAGTTCTTAAGTAATATGATTAATTGAACTTTAATTTATCATGAACTTAGTCCTGATAGTATTTTGCAAATAATGTTGTAGATCAATAGCTCGCGTTGTTGCTTCCCTATGTTTTATATGTGTTCCTAGAGAAAAATTATGTTGAAAGATGTTAGTAGCAATGATGTGGATTGGATCCGTGATCTGAGGTTTATCCTCGTTGCTGCACAGAAGAATTATGTCCTTGATGCACCGCTAGGTGATAGACCTATTGCAGGAGAAGATGCAGACGTTATGAACGTTTGGCTAGCTCAATATGATGACTACTTGATAGTTTAGTGCACCATGCTTAACGGCTTAGAATCAGGACTTCAAAGACATTTTGAACGTCATGGACCATATGAGATGTTCCAGGAGTTGAAGTTAATATTACAAGCAAATACCCGAGTTGACAGGTATGAAGTCTCCAACAAGTTCTATAGCTAAAAGATGGAGGAGAATCGCTCAACTAGTGAGCATGTGCTCAGATTGTCTGGGAACTACAATCGCTTGAATCAAGTGGGAGTTAATCTTTCATATAAGATAGTGATTGATAGAGTTCTCTAGGCACCACCACCAAGTTACTAGAACTTTGTGATGAACTATAGTATGTAAGGGATGACGAAAACGATTCCCGAGCTCTTCGTGATGTTGAAATCGACGAAGGTAGAAATCAAGAAAAGACAATCAAGTGTTGATGATTGACAAGACCACTAGTTTCAAGAAAAGAGAAAAGGGAAAGAAAGGGAACTTCAAGTAGAATGACAAGCAAGTTATCACTCCCGCGAAGAAGCCCAAAGCCATACCAAAGCCTGAAACTGAGTGCTTACACTTCAAAGGAAATGGTCACTGGAAGCGGAAATGCCCTGAATATTTGGTGGATAAGAAGGATGGCAGAGTGAACAAGGGTATATTTGATATACAGGTTATTGATGTGTGCCTTACTAGTGTTTATAGTAGCCCCTGAGTATTTGATACTTGTTCGGTTGCTAAGATTAGTAACTCGAAACAGGAGTTACAGAATAAACAGAGACTAGTTGAAGGGGAAGTGACGATGAGTGTTGGAAGTAGTTCCAAAATTGATATGATCATCATCACACACTCCCTATACTTTCGAGATTAGTGTTAAACCTAAATAAATGTTATTTGGCGTTTTCGTTGAGCATGAATATGATTTGATCGTGTTTATTGCAATATGGTTATTCATTTAAAGTCAGAGAATAATTGTTGTTCTGTTTACATGAATAAAACCTTCAATGGCCATACACCCAATGAAAATAGTTTGTTGGATCTCGATCATAGTGATACACATATTCATAATATTGATGCCAAAAGAGCAATGTTAATAATGATAGTGTAACTTATTTGTGGCACTGCCGTTTGGGTCATATCGGTGTAAAACGCATGAAGAAACTCCATAAAGATGGATTTTCAAAATCACTTGGTTATGAATCATTTGATGCTTGTGAACCGTGCCTTTTGGGCAAGATGACTAAAAGTCCGTTCTCCAGAACAATGGAAGGAGCTACTGACTTGTTGGAAATAATACATATTGATGTATGCTAACCAATGAGTATTAAGGCTCGTGGCGGGTATTGTTATTTTCTGACCTTCATAGATGATTTGAGCAGATATGGGTATATCTACTTGATGAAACATAAGTCTAAAACAGTTGGAAGGTTCAAAATATTTTGGAGTGAAGTGGAAAATCATCGTAACAAGAAAATAAAGTTTCTACAATCTGATCGTGGAGATGAATATTTGAGTTACGAGTTTGGCCTTTAGTTAAAATAATGTGGAATAGTTTCACAAACTCATGCCACCTGGAACATCACAGCGTAACGGTGTGTTCAAACGTCATAACCGCACTTCATTTGATATGGTGCAATCAATGATGTCTCTTACCGATTTACCAATATCGTTTCGGGGTTATGCATTAGAGATAGTTGCATTCATGTTAAAATAGGGCACCATCTAAATCCGTTGAGACGACACCGTATGAACTATGGTTTAGGAATAAACCTATGTTGTCGTTTCTTAAAGTTTGGAGTTGCGATGCTTATATGAAAAAGTTCCAACCTGATAAGCTCGAACCCAAATCGAAGAAATGCGTCTTCATAGGATACCCAAAAGAGACTATTGGGTACACCTTCTCTCACAAATCTGAAGGCAAGAATTTTGTTGCTAAATTCGGATCCTTTCTAGAGAAGGAGTTTCTCTCGAAAGAAGTGAGTGGGAGGAAAGTAGAGCTTGATAAGGTAATTTGTACCTTCTCCCGAATTGGAAAGTAGTTCATCATAGAAATCAGTTGCAGTGATTCCTACACCAATTAGTGAGGACGCTAATGATGATGATCATGAAACTTCAGATTAAGTTACTACAAAACCTCGTAGGTCTTCCAACGTACAGTCCGCACCACAGTGGTACGGTAATCCTATTCTGGAAGTCATGTTACTAGACCATGATGAACCTACGAACTATGAGGAAGTGATGATGAGCCCAGATTCCGCAAAATGGCTTGAGGCCATGAAATCTGAGATGGGATCCATGTATGAGAACAAAGTGTGGACTTTGGTGGAGTTGCCCGATGATCGGCAAGCCATATTGTATAAATGGATCTTCAAGAGGAAGACGGACACTTAAAAGTAGTATTACTATCTATAGAGCTCGACTTGTCGCAAAAGGTTTTTCGACAAGTTCAAGGTGTTAAATACGATGAGATTTTCTCACTCGTATCGATGCTTAAGTCTGTCTGAATCATGTTAGCAATTGCCACGTTTTATGAAATCTGGCAAATGGATGTTAAAATTGCATTCCTTAAATGGATTTATTAATGAAGAGTAGTATATGATGCAACCAGAAGGTTTTGTCAATCCTAAAGGTGCTAACAAAATGTGCAAGCTCCAGCGATCCATATATGGACTGGTGCAAGCATCTCAGAGTTGGAATATATGCTTTGATGAGTTGATCAAAGTATATGATTTTATACGGACTTGGGGTGAAGCCTGTATTTACAAGAAAGTGAGTGGGAGCTCTGTAGCATTTCTAAAACTATATGTAGATGACATATTGTTGATTGGAAATGATATATAAATTCTGGATAACATAAAAGGATACTTGAATAAGAGTCTTTCAAAGAAAGACCTAGGTAAAGACACTTACACATTGAGCATCAAGATCTATAGAGATAGATCAAGACGCTTGATAAGATTTTTCAATGAGTACATACCTTGATAAGATTTTGAAGTAGTTCAAAATAGAACAGTCAAAGAAGAAGTTCTTGCCTGTGTTGCAAGGTGTGAAGTTGAGTAAGACTCAAAGTCCGACCACGACAGTAAATAGAAAGAGAATGAAAAGCCATTCCCTATGCCTCAGTCATAGATTCTATAAAGTATGCTATGCTGTGTACCAGACCTATTGTATACCTTGCTCTGAGTTTGACAAGGGAGTAAAATTTTGATCTAGGAGTAGATAACTGGACAGCGGTCAAGAATATCCTTAGTGAGGACTAAGGAAATATTTCTCGATTATCGAGGTGATAAAAGAGCTCGTCGTAAAAGTTACATCGATGCAAGATTTTTACACTGATCCAGATGACTCTAAGTCTCAATCTGGATACATATTGAAAGTGGGAGGAATTAGCTATTGTAGCTCCGTGCAGAGCATTGTAGACATAGAATATTTGCAAAATACATACGGCTCTGAATGTGATAGATCTGTTGACTAAGCTTCTCTCACGAGCAAAACATGATCATACCTTAGTACTCTTTGGGTGTTAATCACACAACAATGTGAACTAGATTATTGACTCTAGTAAACCTTTTGGGTGTTGGTCACATGACAGTGTGAACTATGGATGTTAATCACATACAGATGTGAATATTGGTGTTAAATCACATGATGATGTGAACTAGATTATTGACTCTAGTGCAAGTGGGAGATGAAGGAAATATGCCCTAGAGGCAATAATAAAGTTATTATTTATTTCCTTATTTCATGATAAATGTTTATTATTCATGCTAGAATTGTATTAACCGGAAACATAATACATGTGTGAATACATAGACAAACATAGTGTCACTAGTATGCCTCTACTTGACTACCTCGTTAATCAAAGATGGTTAAGTTTCCTAACCATAGACATGAGTTGTCATTTGATTAACGGGATCACATCATTAGGAGAATGATGTGATTGACTTGACCCATTCCGTTAGCTTAACACTTGATCGTTTAGTATGTTGCTATTGCTTTCTTCATGACATAACTGGGTGATTATAAAGGACCTCTACAGGTGTCTCCAAAGGTACATGTTGAGTTGGCATATTTCGAGATTAGGATTTGTCACTCCGATTGTCGGAGAGGTATCTCTGGGCCCTCTCGGTAATGCACATCACTATAAGCCTTGCAAGCAATGTAGCTAGTGAGTTAGTTACGGGATGAGGCATTACGTAACGAGTAAAGAGACTTGCTGGTAACGAGATTGAACTAGGTATTGAGATACCGACGATCGAATCTCGGGCAAGTAACATACCGATGACAAAGGGAAGAATGTATGTTGTTATGCGATTTGACCGATAAAGATCTTCGTAGAATATGTAGGAGCCAATATGAGCATCCAGGTTCCGCTATTGGTTATTGACTGGAAACGTGTCTCGGTCATGTCTACATAGTTCTCGAACCCATAGGGTCCGCACGCTTAAGGTTTCGATGACAGTTATATTATGAGTTTATGAGTTTTGATGTACCGAAGGTTGTTAGGAGTCCCGGATGTAATTACGGACATGACGAGGAGTCTCGAAATGCTCGAGACATGAAGATTGATATATTGGAAGTCTGTATCTGGATGCCAGAAGTGTTCCGGG
>NC_057807.1:667721657-667749634 GCF_018294505.1 Triticum aestivum | reverse complement strand
AATGGGCCTACATGGGCCTTAGTGGAAATACAGGGCAGCAAGGGGCGTGTGGGGTGTGCCCCCCCCCAAGGCCCAAACCGAATTGGTTTAGGGCAAGGGGGCCGGGCCCCCTCTTTCCTTCTCCTCCTCTCCCTTTCCTTTCCCCTTATCCTAGTCCAACAAGGAATGAGGGAGTCCTACTCCCGGTGGGAGTAGGACTCCCCATGGCGCGCCCTCTCCTAGGCCGGCCGCCTCCTTCCCCCTTGCTCCTTTATATACGGGGGCAGGGGGCACGTCTACACACAACAATTGATCTCTTGATCTCTTAGCCTTGTGCGGTGCCCCTCTCCACCATATTCCACCTCGGTAATATCGTAGCGGTGCTTAGGCGAAGCCCTGCGTCGGTAGCATCATCAACACCGTCATCACGCTGTCGTGCTGACGGAACTCTCTCGCAAATCTCTGCTGGATCGGAGTTCGTGGGACGTCATCGAGCTGAACGTGTGCTGAACTCGGAGGTGCCGTACGTTCGGTACTTGGACCGGTCGGATCATGAAGATGTACGAATACATCAACCACATTGTGCTAACGCTTCCGCTTACGGTCTACGAGGGTACGTGGACAACACTCTACCCACTCGTTGCTATGCATCACCATGATCTTGCGTGTGCGTAGGAAATTTTTGAAATTACTACGTTCCCCAACAGGTGGACCAGTGCTTAGGTGTTGTTCTTACTTGAACAAACCTCCTACTTATGATTAACCCTCTCGCAAGCATCCGCAAATACGAGAAAAGTATTAAGAATAAATTCTAACCGTTGCATTATACTTTTGGATCCAATCGGTCTCTTACGGAATAGCGCATAAACTGAGGTTTAAGCTTCTGTCACTCTAGCAACCCATCGTATAATAACTACTCCACAATGCATTCCCTTAAGCCCAAATATGGTGAAGTGTCATGTAGTCGACGTTCAGATGACACCACTAAGAGAATGACAGCATACATATCATCAAAATATCAAACACATACCAAGTTCACATGATTACTTGCAACATGATTTCTCTCGTGACCTCAAGAACAAAAGTAACTACTCACAAATGATAATCATGCTCAAGATCAGAGGGGTATAAATAACATAATGGATCTGAACATATAATCTTCCACCAAATAAACCATATAGTAATCAACTACAAGATGTAATCAACACTACTAGTCACCCACAAGCACCAATCTATAGTTCTGGTACAAGACTGAACAGCGGAGATGAACTAGGGTTTGAGAGGAGTTGGTGTTGTTGAAGACGTTGATGAAGATAGCCCTCCCCAAGATGGGAGAGTTGTTGGTGATGATGATGACGATGATTTCCCCCTCCGGGAGAGAAGTTCCCCCGGCGGAATCGCTCCACCGGAGGGCAAAAGTGCTCCTGCCCAAGTTCCACCTCGAGACGGCGGCGCTTCTCCCGAAAGTCCTCTCCTTATTTTTTCTAGGTCAAAATGACTTATATATATATATATATATATATATACACACACTAGAACAGGGGCACCAGAGGTGGTCCGAGGAGGGCACCACCCACCAGGGCGCGCCTGGGCCTCCTGGCACGCCCAGTGGGTTGTGCTCACCTAGTGGCCCCCTTCTGGTACTTATTTTCTCCAATATTTATTAAATATTCCACAAAAAAATCTCGTGGAGTTTCAGCTCATTTGAAGTTGTGCAGAATAGGTAGCTTGACGTAGCCTTTTCAGGTCTGGATTTCATGCTACCAGAATTCTCCCCTTCGTGTATACCTTACATATTATGAGGGAAAAGTTATTAGAATTACCCCAAAATGCATTATTAAACAATAAAACAACATAAGTAACAGTAGGAAAACATGATGCAAAATGGACGTATCAACTCCCCCAAGCTTAGACCTCGCTTGTCCTCAAGCGAAAACCAAAATCGAAAAACATGTCCACATGCTTAGAGAGAGAGGTGTCGATAAAAACAAAAATATGGACATAGCAGCATCATGTAATTTATTATAACATCAATAAACTTTAACATAAAACTTTTATCATGGAACTTTTATCATATACTTTAATCGTAGACTTCTCATGAACAAGTAACAATTCATCACAACATTCAAAGTATAAAGCATAAACTCTATTGGAAACCAACAAACTATGTTCTCAGTCAACTTTGCAACTACAATTAATCATCTTTTCATGAAGGGTCATGTATCGGAGCCTTTAGGCAAGTTCACATACTCAACCATAGTCTTCTATGATTGCTAACACTCACCGCGTACACATGAGGAAAACATTTCAACCGGACACATAGAAAGATAGGGGCTTATAGTTTCGCCTCCCAATGTATTCACCTCAAGGGTGATGTCAACAATAATAACTCATGTCACGCATATTCAACTGGATATATGTGCCTAGATCTTTCCTCACCACATGATGCTTGCCAAAGGAGAATATAAAAAGCAATAGAGAGAAAAACTTTGACTCTTACATTAAAGTAAATACATAAAAGTAAAAGATAGGCCCTTCGCAGAGGGAAGCAGAGGTTGCCATGCGCTTTTTGTTTGTATTCTCAACCCCTTAGTGGAAGAGAACGTCTCGTTATATTGCCCCTTGTGATGGCAACCTTTATTATGCAGTCTGTCGCTTTTATTCTTGACCATCACAAGTTCGTACAACGCTCAATTTTCCCTTACACTAAATGATCTCACACTTTTAGAAGCAATTTTATTGCCCTTTTTGCACCGATGACAACTTACTTGAAGGATCTTACTCAATCCATAGGTAGCTATGGTGGACTCTCAAACATGATTTGGGTTTAATGGTTTTAGATGCACAGGTAGTATCACTATTTAGTGCAGAATTTTTGGCTAGCAAAGATAGGGGCAAGCACTACATGTTGAAGGATCTATGCCAATATAACTTCTATGTGAATATGAACAAACATAAACCATTACATTGTCTTCCTTGTCTAACGTCAACATTTTTGGCATATAATATTTTGATGGGTGCTCACAATCACAAAAGATTTCCAGGATAGTGTATTTGCATGTGAATTTTCTCTTCCCTTATTAATTCTTTCATGATTTGCATCATTGACTAATGCTATGTTTGTCAATCTACAATAAAATTTACTACTTATACTTTTCCTTGTGTAATGTCATTACTCACCATAAGATTAGCATATGATATTTTCCATTTATTTCCTTTCTTTTTATTGAAACATGAAAGTGAAAGAAGCAAAACTCAAGCTAAACTTTATTATATATCTCGCACAAAATTACAAAGATAAATCACTAAGCAAACTCTCAAAAAGAGATGATCGAACTAAACTTTTATTCACCTAAAGAAAAAGATAACCATGGATCGAACTAATAAAAGTAAAAGCAAAAGATAGTGGGCATGATACGTGTTGTGGAACGCAGTAATTTCAAAAAAAATCGTACGATCACACAAGATCTATCTAGGTGATGCATAGCAACGAGGGGGAGAGTGTGTCCACGTACCCTCGTAGACCGAAAGCGGAAGCGTCAAGTAACATGGTTGATGTAGTCGAATGTCTTCGTGATCCAACCGATCAAGTACCGAACGCACGACACCTCCATGATCTGCACACGTTTAGCTCGATGACGTCCCTCGAACTCTAGATCCAGCTGAGGCCGAGGGAGAGTTCCGTCAGCACGACGGTATGGTGACGGTGATGAGAAGTTACCGGCACAAGGCTTCGCCTAAGCACTACGACAATATGACCCAGGTGTGTAACTGTGGAGGGGGGCACCGCACACGGCTAAAAGATCAACTTGTGTATATGGGGTGCCCCCTGGCCACGTATATAAAGGAGGGGAGGGAAGAGGTGGCCGACCCAAGGGGAGCGCGCCAGGTGTGGGGAATCCTACTAGAACTCCCCAGTCCAAGTAGGATTCCCCTCCTCTTTCCTATTCCGAGTAGGAGAAGGAGGGAAGAAGGAAGAGGGGAGAAGGAGGGAGGGGTTGTCGCCCCCTCCTAGTCCAATTCGGACCAGCCCATGGGGGGTGTCAGTGTCAAAACCGGCGGATCTCGGGTAGGGGGTCCCGAACTGTGCGTCTAGGCGGATGGTAACAGGAGACAAGGGACACGATGTTTTACCTAGGTTCGGGCCCTCTTGATGGAGGTAAAACCCTACGTCCTACTTGATTGATATTGATATTGTGGATGTTTACAAGAGTGGATCTACCACGAGATCAAGGCGGCTAAACCCTAGAAGCTAGCCTATGGTATGATTGTAATGGTTGTTGTTATGTCCTACGGACTAGAGCCATCCGGTTTATATAGACACCAGAGAGGGCTAGGGTTACATAGAGTCGGTTACAATGGTAGGAGATCTACGTATCCGTATCGCCAAGCTTGCCTGCCACGCCAAGGAAAGTCCCATCCGGACACGGGGCGAAGTCTTCAATCTTGTATCTTCTTAGTCTTGGAGTCCGGTCGATGATGATAGTCCGGCCGATGATAGTTCGGCTGATGATGGTAGTCCGGCTATCCGGACACCCCCTAATCCGGGACTCCCTCAGTAGCCCCTGAACCAGGCTTCAATGACGATAAGTCCGGCGTGTATATTGCTTGGCATTGCAAGGCGGGTTCCTCCTCCGAATGATAGAAGATTGTGAACACCAGGGTAGTGTCCGGCTCTGCAAAATAAATTCCACATTCCACCGTAGAGAGAATAATATATACACAAGTTCAATCTGCTGACGTTTTTTTTGCGGCATGACGTCACGCCACTACCAAGCCATTACTTGAATCGTTTTTTACTCTACCACCTCAGCGCATTTAGCGAAGCGGTTTCCTTGGCACGTCTTGTCGAAGCAGAGATCGTGTTCCCCTTAATCCAGGATTCTCATCAATACGGACGTGGGTAACCCAACCGCGCCATTGATAGTGACACTTGGGGGATAAGCGAGTTTTACCAGGCCGGTGGGGGACGCGTAGAGTTCGCCCGCCCATATAAGGGATAAGGATTCACCTTTTCACCTATGCCTTCCTCCTTTGCTTATCCATCTCCGCGCACTCGAGCTCCAGCGCCCAAGCCCACACATCTCGTCTCAACCTTCCCCAGTTATGTCCGGAGTGGGAGGCAAGTGGATGACCTCCTCTGTTACGGAGGAGCACATCGAAAGACTGCGCAGCGCCGGCTACCTGTCCGGCGACATCGCGCACCGGCTGCCCGACGAGGGGCAGCTCATCCCCACCCCCAGGCCCCATGAGAGGGTCATTTTTCTTCCCCACTTCCTCCGCGGACTGGGCTTTCCACTTCACCCCTTTGTCCGGGGCTCGTGTTCTACTACGGCCTGGATTTCCATGATCTGGCGCCGAACTTCATCCTCAACATCTCGGCGTTTATCGTCATGTGCAAGGCCTTCCTCTGCATCCAGCCCCACTTTGGCTTGTGGCTCAAGACCTTCAATGTCAAGCCGAAGGTAGTGAAGGGCACTCAAGCGGAGTGTGGAGGCGCCATGTTGGGCAAGATGCCCAACGTCCTTTGGTTCGAAGGGGCCTTTGTGGAATCCGTCAAGGGGTGGCAATCGGGGTGTTTCTAAATCACCGAGCCGCGCGACCCTACGTGGGCGGCGGCCCCCGAGTTCAGATCTGGTATCCCCACGCAGCTCACCTCCTGGAAAGAGAAGGGCTTGCTGTCGGGTAGTTCGGAGGAGCTGACGGGACTCCAAGCCTGTATCCAGAAGCTGGTGAAGAAGCTCAGGCTGGTTAACATGGTCCAAGTCATGCTCGTCCGCCGGATTCTCCCATGCCAAGAACGGGCAATCAATTTGTGGGAGTTCAATCCGGAACAGCACTAGGCGCTGAGCGGGCTCTTCGACACGATGTACGAAGGCGCCTGGAGGGTGCTGTTTAAGGGCGCCGAAGCCCCCGCATCCGCGACTGAAGATCGTGGATTTCGCCCGCAGCGCCAAGCCGACGAGGTAAGTGATTCTACCCCTTTACGGGACACTTGCTTTTCATAGTTTGACTCTATGCGGGTTTTAATTTCCCCTTTTCCTTTGACAGGACTGGATGAGGAAGGCGGAGCAGATTATCTGCCCGGCTCCCATGCCAGAAAACCCAGTAGACGCCCATCTAGCGAGGCTGCTGGTTCCGGCACCGCACATGGTGCCGGAGAAGAAGGCCAAGAAGGAGGCCACGGGTGCTCGAAAGAGTTCCCGTTTTCAGGTGTCCGACAACTCCGGGGCGGACTCCTCCCCCGAAAACGAGGAGGAGAAGGAGGACTCTCTCCCAGAGGAGGGAGAGAGGAAGAGGAAGGCTTCCCCAACAGGGGAGGCCGAAGGGTCCAAGAGGGGAAGGACTATTCCCCCGGACAGCTCCGCCAACATCAACGTTGGCGAGGAAGAATGGCCTTCAAGCGCCAGGCCTCCGGCGAGATCGTAAGTATCCGGATTCCTGAATGATTTATAATTTCTTTTTCTGCGTCACATAGTGTCATTCTGATGCCGCATGCTGCCTGTAGTCCGGCCAATGATGACCTCCCCGCTTCATCGAGCGGGTCGTTGGCTCCGTCGGATGTAGACTCCATCCCGACTGCCTTCACCCCTCGCGACACCGAGGACGCCGAGGTGGGATCCCAAGAAGGGACCCATCAGGGGGAGGCTCCGGAGGTGCCACAAGGCAGCCTCTCGGACTTTGCACCGGACTCCACATCAGAACCCGTAGTGGTTCCGGAGTCCGGCCGGTGGCCCCTTCGCACGAAGGGCAAGACCGTGACGCCGGCGGCTTCCGTCCAACCGGAGGCGCCGGACAATTTGTTGGAGGCGCTCCAGAGCGCTTCCATCGAGGAAGAACACCGCACTATTATGAGTGTGGTGATTCAGAAGGTACAGCTCGCCAAGAGCGGGCTGACCGAAGCTTGCAGTATCCTTCTATCAGGCTTTGAGGTAAGAAGATAAAAATATGCAATGTAATACCGCATAGACAGTAGCCCTTGATGCTCGGTTCGGTGTTCGGAAAGAAAAGCCGGACTGAGGATCTGAAAAAAAAAGATATACGCAGGGTTGCTAAAAAAATATGTCAATATGGGTTGCAGGCTGCGCTGCTGACCTCTGCCGCACTGACTCCGGAGGTCGGTGCTTTGAGGCAGGAGCTCGAGCGGTTCGAGCAAGAGCTCGGCCGCGCCAAGAAGCAGCTCCAAGACAAAGAAGGTGAGTAACACCACTTTGAACTTGTACCTTACAGAAAAGGATTTAGGTTGCAACAAAAAATAACAAGGATAACATGGGTACTGCAGGGGCCACGAACAAGGTGGCGACCCTGAAGGAGGCCGTGTCTGCAGCCGAACGCAATGCGACCGCGGAACGGGCAGAGCGAGAAAAGCAGGAGGCGCAGGTGGCGGTGGTTCGGCAAGAGCTCCAGGCTCTCATGGAAAAGCATGAGAGTTTGGAGCGTGACTCAAAGACTCGAGAGTCCGAGCTTGCCTCGGCTCTCGAAAGTGCCGAAACTGCCAAGGCCGATGCCCATAAGTCCCTTCAGGAGATTGAGTTGGTGAGGAAGATAGCGGCGGGTAAGGCATTTTTCATGCAAAGCAAGCATGTGAATGTAAATTACGTGTTACTTACCCGAATTCAGAGCTTTCCAGGGGCGTTTGCAGATCTGCCTCGCAGTGTGTCTGATGCCGCCGCATTCTACCGAGCCGAGGAGGGGAGCTCAACGGAGAAGGTCTTCTGGTCTCAGTATGCTGAGGCCGGCCATCCGGTGCCCCCTAGCGACCAGCTGAAGCAGCCGGTCGAGCTCCACAAGGCGGCCGAGCAGGCCATGAAGGGCCTCATAGTCCGGCTGTGGCCTGGAGAGGCCATGCCTGGGAGCTACTTCGGCCTCGTGCGACGGTTGGTGGATGCGTGCCCCTGGGTGGAGGTTATCAAGCGCTCCGCCTGTATTGAAGGTGCTCGTCGGGCCCTTGCCCACGCAAAGGTGCATTGGGGCAAGCTGGATGCGGAGAAGCTAATCACTGACGCGCCACCAGCGGGCAAGGAATATCGTACGCCCGAGATGTACTATAAGACTGTCCTGAAGGGTGCCCGCAAGATTGCGGATGAGTGCCCCAGGGATGTAATTATTGAGTAAATTCGCAATGTGTTATCCTGTGCGCTGAAAACTTTGTTCATATGCGCTAAGCAACGCTTGTTAATTTAAAATATTACCTTCTGTGCGGCCGTTTATTAAATCTGAGAGATGGCAAGTCGAAGGCTTCAGCCCCCATGCCACGAGTGCTGGGGTGTTCGGGATAAACTTGAGCACTCTTGTTCCCATTTTTTGGTCCATCTAGGGAGGCGGTCAACACAACGAACAAGGCAACCGGACTTATAGTGCTTGAACACTCTCACTTAGCCATAGAATTCTATAATTTTAAATTTTAGCGAAGCCCCTAGTATTCGGAAGACCGAATTCGGGGCGCTATCCACGCCTTCGTTGGACATTATCCGGAACTTCGCTCGAAGCGGCGTAGGTCTTTAAGGACCCGAAAAGACCTCTCGAACAGCGACCAGTCTCTCGCCTTATCATGACGGTCAGTTTTAGCTTTCTCCACTGAGGCGTTAACCCGGCTCAACTGGGGCGCAATCGCAGTGGTTCTCCCAGTGCTACCTTAGCCGATAGAACGGAACATAAGGTGCCAAACATGGGAGCCGGGCAAACCCAACTATTGACCCAAGACATGATTCGGAGCCGATTCATATAATGCTATAAGTTCGGGGTGCGCACTTGCGAAAGTGTGCGGTCTTTATCACACCATAATGCAGGGAACATAAGCCCCTGGTGTATTTGGCCGTACCAAAATGTACGGATGCAACATATCGTAAATGAACATATATATAAGGTAATGCAATTATGGGCAAAAAGTGCTGCATTTTATTCGAGAAGAGCTGCTATGAGTGCGGAATGATACAAATAGTGCGGAAAGCAAGGGATTGGACGAATTAAAGGCGTCTCCCTCTAGGGGTAGGCCGCGGAATGGTGTATTTAACAAATTTAATGCTCGTAAAGGAGACCACCTGAGTGTTCGTCGCGGCCTTTGTCCCTCCCTGGCTGTTGCATCATGAGTTCGGCAGGTTTGCCGCCGGACAGAGTTCTGTATTAAAAAAGAGAGAAATAAAAGATAAAAAGAGTGACGCACTTGGGAGCCCCTGGTGTGGTCGAACCGCACTCTGGGTCTGTTGTGGTTGTGCCTCTCCCCCTATGCCCATGGTATCTCCAGGGCGTAATTATGTACGCGGAGAGTTTGCCTTACAATTGTGCGAGGGCTGGGGTTGAGGCCGCATTGCTACGCGTGCTCGGAACGTGCCAGGTGGTCTTGGTTGATGTTGCTCCGGGCGCGTTTGGCCGTGTCCGGTCGTTTAACGGCCGGACTCGAAAATTGCCTTAAAAGGCTGCTCTGTACTTCTGCCGCGAGAGCCGCTGTAGGTTCCTCTGTTCGGAGGGAGCGTTCCGTGTTTCCATTGACCGTGATGACTCCACGAGGGCCTGTCATCTTGAGCTTAAGGTATGCATAATGCGGCACCGCGTTGAATTTTGCGAACGCAGTTCATCCGAGCAGAGCGTGATAGCCACTATGGAATGGGACGATGTCGAAGGTTAACTCCTCGCTTCGGAAATTATCCGGGGATCCGAAGACCACTTCCAGTGTAACTGAGCCTGTACAACTGGCCTCGACACCTGTTATGACGCCTTTGAAGGTTGTCTTTGTAGGTTTAATCCTTGAAAGGTCTATGCCCATCTTGCGCACTATATCCTGATAAAGCAGGTTCAGGCTACTGCCGCCGTCCATTAGGACTCTTGTGAGGTGAAATCCATCGACGATTGGGTCTAAAACCAATGCGGCGAATCCGCCATGGCGGATACTAGTCGGATGGTCTCTTCGATCGAAAGTGATCGGGCAAGAGGACCATGGGTTGAATTTTGGGGCGACTGGCTCCATCGCATATACGTCCCTTAGTGCACGCTTCCGCTCCCTCTTGGGTATATGCGTTGCGTATATCATGTTTACCGTCCGAACTTGAGGGGGGAATCCCTTTTGTCCTATGTTGTTCGGCGGCCGGGTCTCTTCCTCGTCATCGCTGTGTAGCCCCTTGTCATTGTTTTCGGCGATTAATTTGCCTGCCTGCTTGAATACCCAACAATCTCTATTGGTGTGGTTAGCTGGCTTTTCGGGGTTCCATGTATTTGACAGGAGCGGTCGAGTATTCGGTCCAAATTGGACGGGCCCGGAGTGGTTCTTTTGAATGGCTTCTTCCGTTGACCGGGCTTGGAGCCTCGGAATCCGGTGTTGACTGCCGTATCCTCATTGCTGTCGCCGTTAATGCGGTGTTTGTTTTTGTTTCGACGCAACCTGCCATTGCGGTCCTTGGTATCCGGACTGTCAGCGTTTTTGCTGAGGTTGTTGCTGCGAGCTAGCCAGCTATCCTCTCCCGCACAGAAGTGGGTCATGAGTGATGTGAGGGCTGCCATGGATTTCGGCTTTTCCTGTCCTAGGTGCCGGGCCAGCAACTCGTCGCGGATGTTATGTTTGAAGGCCGCGAGGGCCTCTGCATCCGGACAGTCGACGATTTGATTTTTCTTTGTTAAGAACCGTGTCCAGAATTGCCTGGCCGATTCTTCTGGCTGCTGGATTATGTGGCTTAGGTCATCTGCGTCCGGTGGTCGCACATACATGCCCTGGAAGTTGTCGAGAAATGCAGCTTCCAGGTCTTCCCAGCATCCAATTGACTCTGCGGGCAGGCTCTTAAGCCGATGCCGAGCTGGTCCTTTAAGCTTGAGCGGGAGATATTTGATGGCGTGAAGATCGTCGCCGCGGGCCATATGTATATGTTGTGCCATCGTAGGATTCGATATTAACGGGTTTAAACCCTTCAGGGATTTGATGATCCATTACTTCGTCAGTGAAGCATAGTGGGTGTGCGGCGCCTCTGTATTGAGCAATATCGCGACGTAGCTCGAGAGAGCATTGTCTGCTGTGTTCGGCCCGGCCGGAGTAGCTGTATCCGACGCGACGGTATTCGTCGTGGGTCTTAGGGCGCCCACGTGATCCATAGATAGATCTGGATTGTCTTGCCTTGTCCTCCAATATATCCCGCAAGTCCGGCGCGTTCCCCCGTGGCTTCATGCTTTTTGAGCGATGCTGGGGTACGGTTTTGGTGGAGGGCTTGCACGCCTCTCTGTCGCGGCCACGAGGTGGTCGGTTTGCCGTATTGTGCGCTGGTGATGCAGGTTTGTACGCTTCCTCCTCTAATCGGTGGAGCAACTTGCGTTTTGGGTAACTTTTGGAGGGGCGTTCGAGTTCATACTCTTCGGCCGCGAGGACCTCGGTCCATCTGTCGGCCAGTAGGTCTTGATCAGTTGAAGCTGTTGCTGCTTTTTCTTTAGGCTGTTTGCCGTTGCCGTTAGCCTGCGTCTGAAACGCTCTTGTTCGACGGGATCCTCAGGCACGACGAATTAATCGTCGTCGAGGCTTGCCTCGTCTCCGGAGGGAGGTAAGTAATTATCATCCTCGACCTCTTCGTCTGCCACCCTCTCGTGAGGGCTTGCTTCTGCCTCCTCCTGCGCTGGATCGTGCTGGAGGGGGTTGTCTTCGGTACTTTCTGGGGTGTTATTATCTCCTGTGCCGGAATCTCTATTCTTGCTGTGGCGGGATTTAGAGCAGCGCCGCTGATGTCGGCGCTTGGGCTGTTTCTTTAAGGAATCAGCCTCCGTTGCTTCTTCGCCATCCCCATCTTTTGGGGTGTCCACCATATATATGTCGTATGACGAGGTGGTCTTCCAGTGTCCTGTAGGCACTGGTTCTTGATATTCTCCGGCATCGTCGTCCATACCGTCGATGTCTTCGGAGTCATAGTCGAGTACGTCGGTTAGATCGTCGACGGTGGCTACGAAGTGGGTGGTGGGTGGGCTCTGAATTTCTTCGTCGTCCGCATCCCAACCATCCTGGCCGTAGTTCGGCCAGGGCTCTCCGGATAGCGAGAGATGCTTCAGGGAATTTAATATATCGCCGAAGGGTGAGTGCTGAAAGATGTCCGCAGCGGTGAATTCCATGATCGGCGCCTAGTCGGATTCGACTGGCAGGGGCGCAGGAGGTTCGGAGTCCGGCACCTTGGAGTCATGAGCTTTATGCGGGACAAGGTAAGTGTTCGGCTCCATCGATGTCGAAGTTGCAGCTCCCGAGGCGGTGTCCAGCCATCCGTCCTCGATCTGAGCGATCGGCTCCGGACTATGGGTCGGAGCGGATTTGTGTGCGGCCTCCAAGGTGCTGTCCAGCGGCAGAGTTAGGTCGTGCCCATCGTGACAGCGCGGCACGTTCGGCTGTGGCTCAGATCCATCGAAGATCAAGTCCCCGCAGATATCGGCCGTGAAGTTTAGGCTTCCA
Source organism: Triticum aestivum (assembly GCF_018294505.1). Classification (NCBI taxonomy): domain Eukaryota; kingdom Viridiplantae; phylum Streptophyta; class Magnoliopsida; order Poales; family Poaceae; genus Triticum; species Triticum aestivum. Next base: position 667,737,249 of record NC_057807.1, on the reverse strand, counting down.
AACCTGACCTGACGGCCAGGGGCATAGCTTTCGATCTGCTCCAGATGGCTAAGTGAGTTGGCCCGTAGTGCGAAGCCGCCGAATACGAAGATCTGTCCGGGGAGAAAAGTCTCACCCAGGACTGCATCGTTGTCGATTGAAGAGGCCATCAAGCCTATCGGTGACGACACAGAGGAACTCTCAATGAAAGCACCAATGTCGGTGTCAAAACCGGCGGATCTCGGGTAGGGGGTCCCGAACTGTGCGTCTAGGCGGATGGTAACAGGAGACAAGGGACACGATGTTTTACCCAGGTTCGGGCCCTCTTGATGGAGGTAAAACCCTACGTCCTGCTTGATTGATATTGATATTGTGAATGTTTACAAGAGTGGATCTACCACGAGATCAAGGAGGCTAAACCCTAGAAGCTAGCCTATGGTATGATTGTAATGGTTGTTGTTATGTCCTACGGACTAGAGCCATCCGGTTTATATAGACACCGGAGAGGGCTAGGGTTACATAGAGTCGGTTACAATGGTAGGAGATCTACGTATCCGTATCGCCAAGCTTGCCTTCCACGCCAAGGAAAGTCCCATCCGGACACGGGGCGAAGTCTTCAATCTTGTATCTTCTTAGTCTTGGAGTCCGGTCGATGATGATAGTCCGGCCGATGATAGTTCAGCTGATGATGGTAGTCCGGCTATCCGGACACCCCCTAATCCGGGACTCCCTCAGGGGGCATGCGGCCACCCCTTGAGGCCCTTCTTTCCTTTACCGTATGGCCCATTAAGGACCATTACTTCCCCCGCCGAATTCCCGTAACTCTCCGGTACTCCGAAAAATACCCGAATCACTCAGAACCTTTCTAATGTCCAAATATAGCGTTCGAATATATCGATCTTTACGTCTCAACCATTTCGAGACTCCTCGTCATGTCCAAGATCTCATCCGGGACTCCGAAAAAACTTCGGTCATCAAATCACATAATTCATAATACAAATCGTCATCGAACGTCAAGCGTGATCACATCCTTGGTGATATACGCCATGTGCTCCTTCAGATTGCCTCGGAAGATCCTAGAACATCTTGACAAGCTCAGGCGATACTGTCTTTGGGCGAAAAATACGGATGATGGCCCCAAAGCAATATCCCTGGCGGCATGGAACCTAGTCTGCTTCCCCAAGGAGAAGGGTGGACTGGGAATAATTGACCTTCAAATTTAGAACCAAGGTTTGCTACTTAAGCAGCTACATAAATTCTACAACCATTTGGATGTGCCTTGGGTTAATCTGATTTGGTCCACCTATTCTGAGGGATTGGTGCCTCATGCATCTGATCAGTGTGGATCATTTTGGTGGCGCGATATCATGCAGCTTGCAACAACTTACAGGGGCGTCACATCGGTGGAAGTGAGAGACGAAAACACGGTGCTGTTCTGGAAGGATTTGTGGCGTAACAATATCCTCTATGATAGCCACCCCTGGTTGTTCTCCTTTGCTCTTAATGACGATGTCTCGGTGCAAGCACTGCTAACAGCACCAATGCTTGGATATAATTTCCAGCTGTCGATCTCTACCCAAGCCAGGGAGGAGTTGCAAAACCTTCAAGGCAGCATGGCCTCGACAGAATTGTGTGACACCGCGGACATCTGGAGATGCATCTGGGGATCGGGAGACTTTGCTTCCAGAAAGTATTATGAACATTGCTTCCGAGAAGTTGTGGCGGATGATGCATCCAAGTGGATCTGGAAATCAAAATGCACTAATAAATGGAGGGTTTTTGCATGGCTACTCCTAGCGGACAGGCTAAACACTAGAAACATGCTAAAAAGTAAAGGCATGAAGCTGCGAGATGATGCATATACTTGTCTCCTCTACGACAACCCGCCAGAAGAGATGGTGGAGCACCTCTTCTTCAAATGCGCCTTTAGTAGAATGTGTTGGAGGAAGCTGGGGATCGAGTGAGCGCACAGTGGAAACAGGCTTCAGCTTGTCCATGAGGCAAGAGGCAAATGGACGGGTCCATGTTCATAGAGATCTTTGTGATTGCGGCCTGGAGCGTATGGAAAGAGCGCAACAACAATCACTTTAGGGGTGTGTTGCCTAGGGTTGATAGCTGGCTTCTGAGATTCAAAAATGACTTTGGTTTGATGAGGCATAGAGTCAGGGAGGCCTTGGTGCCGTTTGTGGAGTGCTTGGTTGCATCCATCTAGAGTAAAAAGCCTTCTTTCCCTGTATTTTTTATATACACTCATCTCCCTCTCTCTGGTGGTGAGGACTTGTCATATCCATCCTTGATGTAGCCTCAGAGAGTTGTACACTGTAATTGCTGAGTTAATATAAAGTCGATGGGGGGTTGCCCTCACTGTCCTAAGCTTTCAAAAAAAACGTCAAGCGTGCGGACCCTATGGGTTCGAGAACTATGTAGACATGACCGAGACACATCTCCGGTCAATAACCAATAACGGAACCTGGATGCTCATATTGGTTCCTACATATTCTACAAATATCTTTATCGGTCAAACCGCATAACAACATATGTTGTTCCCATTGTCATCGATAAGTTACTTGCCCAATTCGATCATCGGTATCATCATACCTAGTTCAATCTCATTACCGGCAAGTCTCTTTACTCATTCTGTAATACTTCATTCCGCAACTAACTCATTAGTTACAATGCTTGCAAGGCTTATAGTGATGAGCATTACCAAGAGGGCCCAGAGATACCTCTCCGAAATACGGAGTGAAAAATCCTAATCTCGATCAATGCCAACCCAAAAAACACCTTCGGGACACCTGTAGAGCACCTTTATAATCACCCTTTTACGTTGTGACGTTTGGTAGCACACAAAGTGTTCCTCTGGTATTCGCGAGTTACATAATCTCATAGTCTGAGGAATTTGTATAAGTCATGAAGAAAGTAGTAGCAATGAAACTGTAATGATCATAATGCTAAGATAACGGATGGGTCATGTCCATCACATCATTCTCCTAATGATGTGATCCCATTCATCAAATGACAACACATGTAAATGGTTAGGAAACATAACCATCTTTGATTAAGGAGCTAGTCAAGTAGAGGCATACTAGGGACAATATGTTTTGTCTATGTATTCACACATGTACTAAGTTTCTGGTTAATACAATTCTAGCATGAATAATAAACATTTATCATGTAATAAGGAAATAAATAATAACTTTATTATTACCTCTAGGGCATATTTCCTTCAGTCTCCCACTTGCACTAGAGTCAATAATCTAGTTTACATCGCCATGCGATTTAACATCAATAGTTCACATCTGTATGTGATTAACACCCATAGTTCACATCGCCATGTGACCAACATCCAAAGGGTTTACTAGAGTCAATAATGTAGTTCACATTGCTATGTGATTAACACCCAAAGAGTACTAAGGTGTGATCGTGTTTTTCTTGTGAGAGAAATTTAGTCAATGGGTCTGTCACATTCAAAGCCGTATGTATTTTCCAAATATTCTATGTCCACAATGCTCTGCATAGAGCTACTCTAGCTAATTGCTCCCACTTTCAATATGTATGCAGATTGAGACTTAGAGTCATCTGGATCGGTGTAAAAGCTTGCATCGACGTAACTCTTTACGACAAACTCTTTATCACCCCCATCACCGAGAAACATTTCCTTAGTCCTCACTAAGGATAATTTTTGACCGCTGTCCAGTGATCTACTCTTAAATCACTATTGTACCCCCTTGCCAAACTCATGGCAAGGTATACAATAGGTCCGGTTGAGGGAGTCCCGGATTAAGGGTTGTCCGGATAGCCGAACTATCATCATCGGCCGGACTCTAAGACTATGAAGATACAAGATTGAAGACTTCGTCCCGTGTTCGGATGGGACTTTCCTTGGCGTGGAAGGCAAGCTTGGCGATACGGATATGTAGATCTCCTACCATTGTAACCGACTCTGTGTAACCCTAGCCCTCTCCGGTGTCTATATAAACCGGATGGTTTTAGTCCGTAGGACATAACAACAATCATACCATAGGCTAGCTTCTAGGGTTTAGCCTCCTTGATCTCGCGGTAGATCTACTCTTGTAATACCCACATCATCAATATCAATCAAGCAGGATGTAGGGTTTTACCTCCATCAAGAGGGCCCAAACTTGGGTAAAATATCGTGTCCCTTGTCTCCTGTCACCATCCACCTAGACGCACAGTTCGAGACCCCCTACCCGAGATCCGCCGGTTTTGACACCGACATTGGTGCTTTCATTGAGAGTTCCTCTGTGCCGTCGCAATCAGGAAGGATGCCTCTTCCCGTCTTTAAAGACGGTACCATTGCCAAAGGAGCTTTGGCCGTCGGTCAAGCTATCCGGCTAGGTGGTTTTCCTATGACCGCATGTTCGGCCACCGCTTCGACGATGACCTCTCGGGTCATCAAAAGCGATCTTCGCGTCAACTCGGAATTCACCGAGCAGATGGATCCGATGGAGCTCTCTTCCGTAAACGAGCTCTTGGATCGCATCGCCGCCCTGGGAGTCGCTACAGACTACGATCAGATTTGGCTTAAAACCGATCTGAGAGAAATTAACTCTCCCCAGGCTACCCACCACGTTGCTGTGGTAGAAGAACAACGCGGCGACTCCTCTTCTATATTAAAAACCAGTTATGTCCGGATTCCCGATCCCTCCATGCCGGATTCCCGCGGAGGGACGGACGTCAACCAAGTACTAAACCTAAAGTCAGGCAGCGGACTAGATTCGTTGGACGACGTCCAGCAATCCAAGCTTCCAAATCCAGAAACTCCTCGGCCTTTGAGCCTCAGATTGGGCGCGGTTCCGAATTTAATTCCACCCGCCCACCCAAACACAAGCGATCTATCTCAAATACGGCAAGAGCACGATGAGACAGTACATCATTACTGGGCCAGATTCCTCTTGGTTATGGACAGGATAAAGGACTGCCATGAAGAAAGCGCAATCTTAATTTTCTGCAACAATTGCACGGACAAGGGAATCCTCAACGCCATAAGTCGTCGTGAAATTACATGCTTTGTTGATTTGGCGTCCATAGTATGAAAGTACTATGAGATGGAAAGCGCCTGGAAAACCGAAATCAATTTTTGGGATAATCCGGCCCTAAATACAGCCCCAGTCCGAAATAAAAGGGTGCATCATCGCCAGGCACCTGGGTTAAATACCAAAAAGCAAAAACCCTTCACAAGGCATGGAACCGTACTGGAGGGATGGCTCAATGGACCCTGCAAAATTCATAGCGCAGAGGGCGCCACTCCAACTCATAGCCTTAGAGCATGTTGGATACTACGGCAGATGGCCAAAAGTGGCGAAGGTCTTCTAGCCCCGGAGAACCAGCCCAGCAGTACCAATACGGTATTAACAGTCTTCTAGACTTTCGCATCAAATAATATGCGGAAACGAACAATCCGCAGCCTCGCTGAAGTCTACCAAGTAGCAACAACAAATCCATGGAGCGACACGGCTATCACCTTCAATGCCAGCGACGAACCTAAATTCCGAATAGCCCGAGCACCAGCCGCATTGGTCCTCAGTCCAATAGTGGACAACTTTCGTCTTACCAAGGTACTCATGGATGGCGGCAGTGGATTAAACCTCATCTACGAGGAAACCCTCCAAAAAATGGAAATAGACTGGAGCCGCATTGATCGAAGCAGCACAACCTTCAGAGGAATAATCCCTAGTCGGGAAGTACGCTGCACAGGAAAAATCACACTAGATGTGGTGTTCGGCTCGCCGGACAACTACAGGTCCGAGGAAATCACGTTCCAAGTGGCCCCGTTCAGCAGCGGATATCACACTCTATTAGGACGAGAGGCATTCACAATTTTCCAAGCCGTACCCCATTACGGGTACATGAAGCTTAAAATGCCCGGGCCCAATGGAATCATCACTCTGGTCAGTGATCCGGACATAGCACTCCGCGCTGAAAATAAGACAGCCGCACTAGCCCTAGAGGCACTATCCGAAGCCCTAGCGGAAGAGGAACTCACTACACTGCGCTCCATGGTGAATAGGGACGATGTGATACTCGATAAGAGATCTAAGTCCACCTCTTTTAAACTAGCAGACGAAATAGTCAAATTTTAGGTCCATCCAACGGACCCCACAAAGACGGCCTCCATTGGGGCACAATTAAACCCTGATGTAGAAGCCGCACTACGAGAATTCCTTCGGGAAAATTGGGACATTTTTGCCTGGCACCCTTTAGATATGCCAGGAATCCCACACAGGCTGGTAGAGCACAGCCTAAATATCATAAAAGGATTCAAGCCAGTCAAACAGGCTCTTCGACGATTTTCCGAACCCAAAAGAGAGGCAATGGCAGAGGAGCTAGCCAAACTACTAGAAGCCGGATTCATCAGAGATATAAAACATCCATACTGGCTAGCGAACCTGGTAATGGTACCAAAAAAGGACAAATCCTGGCGCCTTTGTGTCGATTTTAAAGACCTTAATAAGGCATGTCCAAAGGATCCTTTCCCCCTTCCCCGCATCGACCAAATCATCGATGCTACCGCAGGGCACGATTCATTGTGTTTCCTCGACGCATACTCCAGATACCATCAAATCAAGATGGCGGAAGCAGACCAGGCCGCAACAGCATTCATTACTCCATACGGACCATTCTGCTTCAACACAATGCCCTTCGGACTCAAAAACGCCGGTGCAACATATCAGCGCATGATTCAGACATGTCTGGCTACCCAGATCGGCAAAATAGTGGAGGCATACGTAGACGATGTGGTCATTAAGACCAAACACGTCGAAACTGTAGTAGACGATTTGAGGCTCACATTCAACAACCTCCGAGCATATGACATTAAGCTCAACCTGGAAAAATGCGTTTTCGGCGTACCAGCAGGAAAGCTCTTGGGCTTCATTGTATCCGGTAGAGGAATTGAAGCAAATCCACCCAAGATCCTAGCTCTATCACAATTGGATATCCCAAAAGACCTCAAACAAATACAAAAACTGACTGGATGCGTGGCGGCTCTAAGCCGCTTCATCTCCCGTTTGGGAGAAAAGGCATTGCTTCTCTACCGCCTCCTCCGGCGCACCGAACACTTCGAGTGGACGGATGCTGCCACGGCCGGACTCGAAGAAATAAAGGCCATATTAGGAACAAATCCGGTCCTGGCCGCGCCCAACCTAGGCGAACCAATGTTATTATATATCGCGGCAACGCATCAAGTTATCAGCGCAGCGCTCGTCGTCGAACGAGAAACAGAAGGACACAAATTCCCTCTTCAAAAACCAGTGTACTACGTATCCACTGTCTTAACTCCATGCAAGTTCCGGTACCCACATTATCAAAAGATAGCGTACGCGGTGTTCATGGCATCCCGGAAGCTGCGACACTACTTTCAAGAGTGCTCGATAACAGTGGCCTCCGAAGTACCTCTCAACGACATTATAAACAACCGCGACGCGACGGGCAGGATTGCAAAATGGTCCATTGAGCTCTTACCATTTAACATAACCTACAAACCAAGGCGAGCTATAAAGTCGCAAGTTTTGGCTAAATTCATCGCCGAATGGACCGAAGCCGAACTCCCTAAAGAGTATGGCGCATACTCCAATTGGATCATGCATTTCGATGGCTCCAAAATGTTGGCCGGCTTGTGGGCTGGCATCGTATTGACGTCCCCAACCGGAGACACAGTCCAATACGTACTTCAGATAATGTACATGGACTCCAACAATGCAGCCGAATATGAGGCCCTTCTACATGGCCTCCAGATGGCAATCTCCATGGGTATTCAACGCCTAGAGGTGCGCGGGGATTCAAACCTCGCAATATCCCAAGTAAATGGAGTCTTTGATGCCAAGGATCCGAAAATGGCAGCCTATCGTAACGCCGTCTTAAAATTGTCAGCACGGTTCGAAGGACTCGAATTCCACCATGCAGTCCGGGATAATAACCAGGCAGCCGACGTGTTGGCGCGCATCGGCGCAAAATGCGACGCCGTCCCTCCAAACATCTTCCTAGAGCGGCTCTTTAAGCCATCGTATTATGGGAAGAGGAGTCCGGAAATAGCAATCCGGAACCAACCGCGCCACCCAACACGAAACATTCTGACACAGTCGGCGGCTCAGCCAATGAAATAACACCCTCAGCCCACGAAATAATGGCAGTAATTGCCCCGTGGACGGAACCATTCCTAGCCTACTTAACTAGGCAGGAACTTCCTGAAGACCAAAATGAGGCCCGCTGCATAGTTCGGCGATCTAAAGCCTACAAGGTCCATGAGGGAGAACTTTACAAGAAAAGCACAACCGGAGTCCTTCAAAGGTGCATCTCCGAAGAGGAAGGGCGGAATCTCCTGGCTGAAATTCACGCCGAACTCGGCGGGCACCACGCCGCAGCCCGGGCCCTTGTAGGCAAGGCCTTCCGTACAGGATTTTATTGGCCGACTGCCCGGGCAGATGCTCAGGACTTAGTCCAATGATGCGTCGATTGCCCGCTCTTTGCTAATCAAAGCCAGATGCCACCCACCGCCCTCAAAACTATACCCATCACCTGGCCGTTCGCGGTCTGGGGGCTTGACATTGTTGGACCCCTTAAAGGGGGAACCCACAAGCAAAAATACCTATTGGTCATGGTGGACAAATTCACCAAATGGATAGAGGCCAAGCCAGTTAAAACGGTCGAATCCGGACCCGTGATAGACTTCATATCCGGGGTAGTACACCGTTATGGCGTCCCCCACAACATCATCACTGATAACGGCACAAATTTCACGGCCAACAAGGTTAAACTCTGGTGCAAAAATATGGGCATCAGGCTCGACTACGCTTCAGTCTATCACCCCCAAACTAACGGTCAAGTCGAACGAGCAAATGGTCTAATCATGAGCGGCATCAAACCCAGATTAGTGCGGTCCCTCACGGAATCTAACAAGCACTGGGTAGAGGAGCTCGACTCCGTACTCTGGGGGCTGCGGACCACGCCAAACTGCACTACCGGATTCACACCATTTTTTATGGTGTACGGCGCAGAGGCAGTTTTGCCCTGCGATATAATTCATGGCTCACCTCGCTGCGCATGTACGAAGAAAGAGAAGCCGAGTTGGATCGGCAAGACAGTTTGGACGCCTTAGAGGAGGAGCGGGACGTGGCAAAAGCTTGTTCCACATTCTATCGGCAGCAGGCTCGAAGATATCAAAGCAGAGAAGTACGGGCCAAAACTTACAATGTTGGCGAACTAGTTCTACGCCTGCCGGACAAGAAAAAGGACAAACTTAAGCCCAAATGGGAAGGTCCCTTCATCATCGACCAAGTCCTGACCAGCGGAGCATACCGTCTACGTAACGCATCTGACAACCGACTCGAGCCGAACCCATGGAACGCAGCCCGTCTCCGAAGATTCTACGCCTAGCGCCGGACTCAGAGTTCGTCTCCTTCCTCCGTCCACCTTTTATATTTTCGCTGTCTTTTATTCCCCTCCTTCTTCCCCCTTTTCAGTAAAAGCCTTTGAGGGCTGATCTGCGCATTGCTCGCACACACTTGATGTGCTACTCGCACTCATTATACCTGGGGGCTTCTTTAACAGAAGCTTATTTATACAGGCTTCATGCCCAACACATGTGTCATACTTCCGCATGTACCTTTTATTCACCATTATATGCATCGATATGACTTAAGTTTTGGCCAGGCTGGGTTGCTTGGCTCCTGTGCTTACCCCTATGTTCCCGATTGTTCGGCTAGGAGGTAAAGGGAGCACCTCTGCGATTGTTACTGCTGGGTCAGCCGGATGTGTACCTCAGACTGGGTGAAGCCGAAAGCTAGCGTTCTTAAGAGAATATTTAGTCGGTGACTTGAAAGATGATTTATTACTTATTTCTTTATCTGCCCCCAGATGTTTTTTCTGCTCTCTTCGCTGTACGGACATGCACCTTAGGGCATGCCTCCCAGGGAAAGGAACCCCTAACGCAACTATTCTCCCTGGAAGATGTTTCTTACTAACCATGTAATATAACATAACTAGTTGGGCACTTCTCTGATAAAGCACTAATGACCCCTACGCCTGGTCTCCATGCATGCCCCGGTTTTTATACAACCGCTAGGGTATTCGGACACACTCCGGACTGCTGGGTCCCGAGGTTGAAGCGAAAAGGTCCGCAAAGACAAACGATCTACAATCCGGCTAGAAGGCATTTTACAGTCATTCTAAAATTACATCGTCAAATTGACTGGTTGAACTCCTCTTCAATCCCATCTAACAGGCTGTCTAGTTTACAGTCCCGTTGGGAATATTTTGCGGCCAACTCTACTTGGCCGTACATTAAGCTCACAGGGATCTCCTTCCCATCGGGCCCCACAGGTCCGACCTCGGCCATGTGGTTTGGATCAGCCTTCGTGTACCGCGTCTTCACCATGGCCCAGGCCTCTCTGGCGCCTTGACGGCAGGCCGATATCTTCCACAGACGGAAGCGCTGCCGTACTCCCTGAAGCTTCTCAGCAAGCCCTCCAAGACCCTCGGGTAGGGAGACGAACGGCCATAAGGCCTGAACGACGCCGCTCATCGCCTGCCGAATACGTTCATGCAGTTGCAGCTGCTCGGGAAGAAGGTCACCCGTGGAACCAGGCATTTCCTCTGCCGGACGACCCGTGAGCACACCTACAGACACATTTCTGTCAATCGACTTCCTCGCCGAACTCTTCTTTTCAAAAGAGTTTGCTCAAGCACTTACTGTAAATGCCGCGACGAAGGCGCTGATTCTCCTTTACGGAGTCAGACAGCTGGACCCGAACATCTTTCAGTTCTTCGCCCAGCTGGGTGTTGGCATCTTGGAGTTTGTTCCTCTCCTGCTGCACCCTCATAAGCACCTTCTCGCCGGCCTTCAGCTGGCGCAGCAGATGTTGCTTGTCCGGTTCCAGTCCGGCACCCTCTGCAATATTATTGTCAGACTTACGCACACGCCGCACTTCATAAACTACTTATCTTTTCGAATTATGTATTACCAGATGGGGTCTCTGTGGCTCCCCCTGCAGCGGCTAGCGCGGCCTCAAGTTGGGCCTTGCACTCTTGAAGCTCCTGGGACAGACAGGTATTCTTCTCCGTAAGATCCTGCATAACAAATGATCCTTAAATCAGTTATTCTAACTATTTTCAGTCTCGGGGGCTACTGGCATATATAACTATTAAAATTCCTCACCCGTATGTCGTTCACATACAGCTCCGTGGCTCTGGTTAGACCATCTCGAGCAGCATGGAGGTGCGCGTCTCCCGCATTAAAGGCATTCAGGGCTTCCGAAGAGAAACACACGTCACGAAGAACCGTCCGGCGGCGCATGTGATTCATCGCGCTCTCCACCTCAGATCTGGTGGCGGATAGCCTGTCGGCATCCTCCTTTGGAGGAGCATCCGGCCCATGCCTTGTGTTCGCCTCCCCTTCCGGACCAAGCGTTGGAGCATGGCTGGCGGAGGCTTGATTGGCAACCTCTTCGGACACTGTCCGGCAAGCGCTCTTTCTCCTGAAAAAATCATGAGCATTAATATGCCTCCTAGGAATCTTTCCCTTAAAAATGGCGGTGCGCCGTACCATTGCGGCGATGTTTCGATTCGCGCCGCACTCCTCTTCCGCCTGCCGGGCCGAACTGACCCTTGTTGGTCAGCCGCCGCGGGTTCGGCTTCCCGCCTTCAAGGCGCCTCCTCCGGAGCACCGTTGGTATACGGTGGTCAGAAATGAGCATGGATCAAGTAATGGTGTCAGGACTCCGGTCGTAGTCACCTGGGAAGCCGGAGATAAACCGGGGTAGTCGGCCGTAATGGCGACTAGAGCATTATCCATGATAAGTTGGTGGAACACCCCGTCAATCAGCTCCACCTTTATGTCCAGATCCTCTTCGGAGGACGGATCAAGGGATCGTCCCGGATCCTCGGGCTGTGGAGTCAGGCTTTGTATGCCCTCCACGTCCCGGCGCAGCTCCTGCGTCAAAATCACAAAGTAAGACACTTGACTTTGGGAATACGGATCGGATAGATAAACGACCGCTTACCCAGCTCCAAGGGTTATTCATGGAGAATCCATTCAATGGACTCGTGCGGAGGAAGTCCTCCTTCTCCCCCTTGTACAAGCCAGACAGGATCTTCACCAGATCGACGGCCGATCCCGACCCCTTGCGGCCATGACGGGTGGCATCATCCTCCCCGTTAAAATCCCACATGGGGTGGCCCCTATATTGGAGCAGCTGCACCCCTCGCATAATGCACGTGGCCATGACTCCAATCATGGTCAATCCGGAGTGGGCCAATAACCTTATCCGGCCCATCAGATATTGGACGCTCCCATAGTCTTCCCGTTGAGGGCTCCGCGGGCGCCAACTCAGGCGTTTCTTCAAGGGAGCGTTGCTGAACTCCGGGAGGCCGATCCGAACTGGATCTGGCAGAGGGGCGTCTTCCATATAAAACCATTCCGAAGGCCAGTCTTCGGACGCCTTCTTCGGGGTTCCGGGCAGATATCCGGTCTCGGCGATGCGCCATATTTCGGCTCCGCCCACTTGATATATTGACCCCTCGTGAGAACGGGGTACGAGACAAAAAAATCTCTTCCACAGCGCAAAATGGGGCTCGATGCCCAAGAACAGCTCGCAAAGAGCTACAAAGCCCGCGATGTGCAAAATGGAGGCAGGAGTAAGGTGGTGAAGCTGGAGTCCATAGAACTCCAGGAGCCCCCGGAGAAACGGATGTATGGGAAATCCGAGTCCCCTTATTAGATAAGGGTCGAAGCATACCCGCTCTCCTCTGGAGGGATTGCGGACGCTCACCGCCTGCTTTCCACCCTTGTAGGTGGCCAGTCCGGCTCGAACCGGAACCATGAAGGCCGGGGGAAGATATCCCTCTGCTTGGACGTCACTAGCTCGCTATGCGGAACTGAACATCTCCTCCAATCTCCTGGCTGAGGGCTGGGAGCGCGAGAGGAGGAGCCGCGTCGACTATCCATGATGGAATGGATTTTTGTCAGAGGCGCTTCGATGAGTACTTGCGGAAGGAGGATAGTGTGATTTGGATCTAGATCCTCGCCTCTCTTATAGGCAGCTCATTCGCGCGGCTAGGGGGTAAAACGCAAAAATACCCTAGCTTTTCGCATTCATACGACACGTGGAAGAGGGCCATTATTGGACGTGGAAGCCAAGGAGCGCAACATTTATAAGGAAGCCGGACACTATTCAGCAGGCACATGGAATTTAAAGGAGAACCCGCCTTGCAACGCCGAAGACAATATGCGCGCCGGACTCGTCGTCATTGAAGCCTGGTTCGGGGGCTACTGAGGGAGTCCCGGATTAAGGGGTGTCCAGATAGCCGAACTATCATCATCGGCCGGACTTCAAGACTATGAAGATACAAGATTGAAGACTTCGTCCCGTGTCCGGATGGGACTTTCCTTGGCGTGGAAGGCAAGCTTGGCGATACAGATATGTAGATCTCCTACCATTGTAACCGACTCTATGTAACCCTAGCCCTCTCCGGTGTCTATATAAACCAGATGGTTTTAGTCCGTAGGACATAACAACAATCATACCATAGGCTAGCTTCTAGGGTTTAGCCTCCTTGATCTCGCAGTAGATCTACTCTTGTAATACCCACATCATCAATATCAATCAAGCAGGACATAGGGTTTTACCTCCATCAAGAGGGCCCGAACCTAGGTAAAACATCGTGTCCCTTGTCTCCTGTTACCATCCGCCTAGACACACAGTTCGGGACCCCCTACCCGAGATCCGCCGGTTTTGACACCGACACCGGTACACATCACAGCATACTTTATAGAACCTATGACTGTGGCATAGAGAATGACTTTCATTCTCTTTCTATCTTTTGCCATGGTCGGGCTTTGAGTCTAACTCAACTTTACACCTTGTAATACAGACAAGAACTTTTCTTTGACTGATCCATTTTGAACTCTTTCAAAAACTTGTCAAGTTATTTACTTATTGAAAAATCTTTATCAAGCGTCTTGATCTATCTCTATAGATCTTGATGCCCAATATGTAAGCAGCTTCACCGAGGTCTTTCATTAAAAAACTCTTATTCAAGTATCCCTTTATGCTATCCAGAAATTCTATATCATTTCCAATCAAAAATATGTCATCCACATATAATATTATAAACTAGCAGGGTTACCCGCGCATTTGCGCGGCTCAATTTTCATTTATGTTTCTAATATTTTAAAGTTATACTTTTCGTGTTATTTAAATTTTCTTAATTGAGTATACTAACATTACATTTTAACTTGTTTGTAAGGCGTGATAAAACATTACTAAATATGTTTTTGTGCAATATGAACATAAAGTTTAGTTATGGTTCATGAAGAATGCTATATTGATGCTACGTATGCATTAGAGGTGCCTTGTGTTGTTAACTTAGTAAAGTATAAATGGATATAATAAAACTCAGTAAAGTATAAATCTATTGACTATAGAAATATAATATCAGTAACTTAGTTATAGCAGTACGTATATAGTACTTTAATTCCATTGTTATACAAAGTGCATGTTTGTTTTCATATTTATTTCTATAGTTTGAATGGAGACTAATAATGAAGCATGAATGGAGTTTGTAGTGTGATAAATGTTCTACTGTATATAAGTTATTGTTGTATAGTTGGCACATTTGTGTTATCTACCCATCAAGAAAGGTTGTGCCAACTACAATGCATTTTTTCTTTATTCATATAAAAAAATCATCATCCTTCTGCTCTATGCACCTCCCCCATCTACCTCAGTTTGATTGTCATATAATCAACAATCCTCATGACGGAATAACCAAGCTTACATTTTCTTATTTTCCTGTTTCACTTGCTTAATTTGTTGTGTTAAACTCTAGTCAGTGAATTTTTGAATGTGTGTTCCCTTTCTTTTGCCTGTTTTATTTCGCAAATTGGAACACCTATAGCTCATATGTAAAATACTGTTAGGTTATGTGGGTTGCACATATCAGTGGTGACATGGATTTGGCTGCATCGGACTCGGGGAGCATGTGATTAAATTAGGCCTAGCTAGGACACCATTCAATTTTAATTTAGCAACCTTTTGCTTTTTCAAATAATTCATTGTTTATTTTGTGTTGGTTGTCAAGAATTTGATACATTTTCACTGCTCTATGTTCGATCTACTAATTTGTAGGAAAATAATAGTTGTCAGTATAACCTAAACTAAATTACTCATTTATTATCATTTCTTGGGTGTGCCAAACTTGATTGACCAAAAACTGATAAACAACTAATTATATTTAACCTGTCATGCAAAATATATTTTATTCCACATATTTTGAGGATTTAGGAAAAAAATCAAAAGAAATTAATATATTTTAATCCTAAGTTTATATGATAGTAAAAATTACCAGTTGCTGCATAGAGTCAACTGAAAATACTGTTGGCATGCAATACGCTCCAAACAATAAATATGAACACCCATGCATAGATAATGGCATTTTTTGCATATAAAATATATTCCATTATTTAGCTATTTTTGGAGGCATATGAAATTTCTAAATGTGTTAATTAATTGATGCCATAAGCAATGGTGTCACCACATAAAATACTGGGCAATCTTTCCAAAAAAAATAAAGAAAAATAAAATAATATACTGGT